>NW_020200744.1:95514-121459 GCF_001531365.2 Cynara cardunculus var. scolymus
CATTCCATCCGTTGGTGCCTTCTATAAGAACTCTTGTAGAAGATCAGAGTACTCGTAAATTCATGATCGGTACATCTAAATTCTTTGATACTTTTGTATTTTTAAAACAATAAAATCATGTTTGATAACCTAAATCTAATTTTTAAGATATGATAACTTTTGTTTTAGATGTTGTTGGAAAAATCATCTCGGGTCGACGAGTACGATCTTTCCGAACAAATGGTTATTTGCGATTTGGATGCTTTGAAATATTTCTCCAAGATGGACCGTGAGTGTGTATTTTATCATAGTAACTAACATTTTTATTACTCATAATAGGGGAAATATAATAAAGATGAGGTTGTATGATTCTGCACGATTCAGTTTTATGGAGATAACTCGTGCAATCGTAGATAATTCTATAATCTATGCATCTCGAGTTAAACTTATTCATTTGCCTACTCGTGCAACTCAAAGTACGTAAGAAGTTGCTTTTATTTTTAAATATTCTATTTTATTAGTTACATATCTATTTTATTAAAAATTTATATTCAATTATTTTTAGAGAATTTTTTGAGTTCTACGGAATTAACAACAATCGTGTTCGAACCACACATGCTAGAAGCAGATGCCGTTAGAACATTGATGACATAAACATATATGATTAGTTTTACCATTATCATGTATTATTGGTCTTTTTTTTTTAATTTGTGAACTTATATGTATCTTTTATATGTATTATTATGTTGGTATAAGTTTAATCGTTGTCTCTTCATTGTTTGTTAATGATATATTTTGAATTATTAATTAAAACGACTAAGGAAATTATTAGATACACAATAAAGAATGAGTGATATGTTCGACGAAAAACTGTATCTACTAAACTTTGTTCAATCTCGAAATTTCTTACCCTAACTTTTTTCATTCCAATTCCAACCTTTACACTTTATTTCATAGATCAAACCATATTTTTCCTATTTTTATCATTTTACAGTTTCCAATGGGAATGAGTGATGACAAAATTGCAAATAATGATGTAACGCAAGTTGATGTAGATATAGCAAAAGGTATATGGAAAACTCACTTTAATTATTATCATCGTGATGTATTCACTCAATTGTATATATATATATATATATATATATTTATATAAAACGATATTGTTGCAAAAAAAAAAGGAATACAATAGACGATATTATGAACGACAAAAGGAAAAGAACAAAATGAGAAAAATAGTTAACAGTGAAGAAAGTAGTCAATCTATGACCCTGTTGGAGACGTTGCACGTCAATGAAACAACCCCTGTCAGTGCAGTGACTATTGTTGAGAAGAGAAAAATTGCTAACAGAAATTACTATCATCGAAATAAAGAAAATAACATATGTAGAACAAGTGTTAACACAGAAGGAACAAGTGTTACATGCATAGAAGGAACGACTTCAATATGTTCGGATTGGACACATGAAAACTTCAAGGGTAAAACCGTGCATTTCTTTTTTTTAATTCTTTTATCAATTTTAGTAATTAAAATCTCATTTAAATTACTATCTCTTTTTTACATAGGCATTCGAAGTAACTGTGGTATACTTCTACCTCTTTTTTATGAAGCTACCAATGAAGCATTCAGAGGTTAGTTAGAACGACAATGTGCTTCTATTGGGGGGAAGGTTGTTACAACAGTTCATGGTAGATATCTATATCAAGATTGAGACTTCCCGTTTAGATTTTTTGTCAGAAAAACCAAGCCAAAATAAGAGCAGATTTATACCAAGGTGTTGTGGATTGCTTCAATGCCGGTGAGGTGATGCCAAGTAGAATTGGACAACGGGTTGTGTTGCCTGCAAGTTTCATCGGAGGACCACGTGACATGCGGCGACGATTTCTTGATGCCAGGATTTTAGTGCAAGATGATGGGAAGCCCGATATATTTCTTACAATGACGTGCAATCCGAAGTGGCCTGAAATCCTTAAAGAGCTGTTGTCGGGTCAGACCGCACCCGATCGGCCAAACCTTGTTGCAAGAGTTTTTCGTACGAAACTAGAGGATATGAAAGACCAACTYTTCAAAAAGCACATCCTCGGTAAAGTCGGGGCATATGTTTATGTCATCGAGTTTCAAAAGCGTGGTTTGCCGCATGCCYATTTTCTTCTGATAATGACACCCGAACACAAAATGACCAATCCAGATTATTATGACAAGAGTGTTTGTGCTGAAATTCCAGACCCAACCAGGTATCCCCAAATGCACAAAATGGTCGTGCAACACATGATGCATGGTCCTTTCGGTCATTTACGACCGTCTAGTCCTTGTATGCAAGGTGAGCCGAAAAAATGTCATTTCAGATATCCCAAACAGTTCAATGACAAGACGATGCAAGCTGAGGACTCATATCTATTATATCGACGGAGAAATAGTGGAATTAATGTGAWTGTACGAGGCAACATCCTGGATAATAGATGGGTGGTCCCGTATAACCCGAAGCTGTTAATGATGTTTAATTGTCATATCAATGTTGAGGCTTGCTCGAGTATAACATCTGTGAATTATGTCTTCAAGTATGTTTACAAGGGTCATGACAAACAGGTTGTTCATATCGATTCAGAGGAAGAAAGGGTCGTTATTAACGAAATTAGAAGGTTCCAAGATGCACGTTATGTCTCCCCTCCCAAGGCGATATGGCGTATTTTTAGCTTCACACTTTCTCAAATGCACCCTTACGTGATGGCGTTGCAACTCCATCTACCTAAAAAACAGATGGTTAGGTTTAGAGATGATGATATAATGACAGATATTGTCGATAGAGAGAGAGATAAGTGAACGATGCTGACTGCATTTTTTGATAGGAATAGAACAGACATGAGTGCAAGAYAATATTTGTACAAAGACTTTCCAAAACACTACACGTGGAATTGGAGCACACGTCGATGGAATCCCCGACAAAGAGGATCAATGAAAGGCCGACTTGTGTCTGCAAATCCAGCTGAAAGGAGAGCGGTTCTACCTACGCCTACTTTTGTCTCATATTACTGGGCCTACTTGCTTTGAAGATCTATACAGTTTTAACGGCTTACCGCACCCTACATTTTGCAAAGCATCTCCTGAGAGAGGGTTAATAGAGAACGATGATAACTTATCCCAATGTCTTGGAGAGGCCTCCTTATTTCAATTTTCGGCTGCTCTTAGGAGGTTATTTGCCACGATGTTGATTTATTGTGAGCCAGGAGATGTTCGCAAGTTATGGGATGACCACTATGATTCACTCTCTGAAGATTATACGTAACAATGTGAAAGTGCTAATCGAGTCCGTAATCTGGTTCTAATTGATATCCTCGTTTTTCTACAGTCTATGGGTAAGAGTCTTGATGATTTCGATCTTCCAATGGTTGATGCAAATTCAAATTTTCAATCTGGAGAATTTCGTGAGGTACAAGAGGAATGCTCTATAGTTGTGGAAGATGAACACTTGCGTGCCCGAGACTCTTTGAATTCCGACCAAAAATACGCATATGATGAGATCATGAGGCACGTAGATGAAGATTGTCCAAGAGTGTTCTTTATTGTTGGGTTTAAGTAAGAGCTTTATTGTTGTATTCAAGTTTCTCCTTAGTCTACTTGCTTTGTAATAGTGTAGCTTTACTATTTTCTTAGTATAAATAGAATTTTCCTTGTAAATGTCATTACCAAGTGATTAGCATATTGTAATCAAGATTAGAGTTGTAATTCTCTCTCTCCAATCAAATCAGTAACATTTGATGATCTATTCTTTCTACTATTACATACATCTTGTTCTTGAAGATCTTATCATTTTTGTATTAATCTTGGACTTCACAATTGGTATCAGAGCAGACTGCAGCAGTTTCGATTAGAGGATTAAACATTTTTGCACATTTTTGCACGAATTTTTGAAGATTGATTGATCTGGGTTTCTGATGTTCATCACTATTCTTAAGTGTTCTTCGTCCAAATTTGGTTTTTGAGCCTAAATTGGTTGTTTTTTTATTGTAAATTGAAAAGATTTACATCGCTAGATTTGTTTTTGTATTTCGAACAACTTTGATTCACAATATTTTTGATTTTAAGCAAGTTTTGAACCCGATTTAATCGATTTTTGAGTTTTCGTATTCTGGCAAATGTTCTTCAAAAGTCATATGTTTTCATGTTTTGATCCAATTTTTTGGTAAAAAGTGTGAAATTTTGTGTTTTTGGTTGAATATTAGTCCGCTTAACTCTTGATCGATTTAGGGTGTTATCCGCTTAAGACTTGTGCGATTTAACATCCGTGTGTTTTGAGTTGTTTGTTATAGGTTTATCCGAATATCACTTGTGCGGATACTCAAGCGAGTTAAATAATCCGTCTGGTAAACCGTTGATAACTTAAGCGGATTATTGAGCGATTTATATAATCCGACTGGTAAGTCGTTGGTAACTTGAGCAGGATTAGTGGGCGATTTACACAATCCGACTGGTAAGTCGTTTAAGCGTTGTGCAATTTGTTGAGCGATTTAGAGAATCCGCTTGGTAAGACTTGTACTTGGTACATTTTTGTCTATTGAGCGATTTACATTTTGATCATACATTGTCTTTGGTGATTGAACGAATTTTGACTTTTGATCGATTTAAATATTTGACTCTTGATCGATTTGTTTTAGGACTTATTCGTACTTTGACTTGTTGACTTAGTTGATCTTGACCTGTTGACTTTTTACGTCCGATTTTCATTTTAGAATTTTGACTAAGTGTTGAAAACATCAGATTTGAGAATTTTAATTCAAATTGATTTTTGTGCCTTATCCTTATTACATTTTGCTTAATCCGCATGAATTATGCTTAATTGTATAAATCTGGTTAAGTGTTGATAAGTGATTTGTGTGCGATTTAAATTTGTTTGTTGTCCGGACTTCTAATCCGGACAACTTGATTGAAAAAGTCTTATCTTTGTTGTCCGGACTTTCAATCCGGATAAGCTTGACCGGATTCCTAATCAGGATAAATATATGTGCTTAAATTTTTCTAAGTGCTGAATGTGTGCAAATTTTTGTTTAGAGATTATCAGATATATTTTTGTAAACTGATCTTTTAATTCAAACTTTGAACTGCAGTTGATCCTATTTCATACAAATTGATACTATGAGTTCACGAGAAGCAATGGCTATTGGTACTGATACCAAGCCACCTGTTCTGTTTCGTTGTGATTATAATCAATGGAGAGATAGATTTTTGAACTTCATTGAGAGAATGAAAGAAGGAGATCTGATTATGCAATCTTTACTAGAAGGTCCTGATGTATTCTTCCTAGAGATAGCTGCTGATGTAGTAGAAGGCATACCTACTCAGAAAGTATCAAACAAAAGCATCAATATTCAACTGAAGAAAAAGAGAGAGCCCATGCTGATGTGCTTTGCAAGTCTTATATGATGCAAGCACTGACTAATGATATTTACACTAGTATTGACAGTCATAAATCATCAGGTCANATATGTGCAATTTTCTTTTCTTTCGATCTTGCTAACAAACAAAATTGACCTTCAACTTTATATATTAGTTGACTTGTAAAATAACCACATAAACTCATGATTCAAAGCCAAACTAATGTTTTCGAATTGTGATTTACCCGCGCTGCATCGCGCGGGTACACCACTAGTAAGGAAATACACATAATAAAACTTCGGTCCCAACATTACAAGACACTAAAATTATAGAATTTACAACTAAAAAGTCCAAATAATATACTTGTACTCCACATGTATACATAACATGCAACCCAAAAATCCATGCTGATCTTCATAAAGTAGTTATGCACAAACAAAAAAATAATCACATTTTTCCCTTCCCCTTAGCCCTGGATAAAGCTGGAACTGCAAAGCATATTTTTTAAACACAAAATGAGGGTTAGACCCTTAGGTCTAGTGAGAAAACCTCTTCTATGCAATTACAGGGTGAAGATCACCAAAACCTGTTATAAAGACTACATTTGAACATCCGACCAAAAATAAAACTTCAATAATACAACAAACTAAAGTTATAAATTTTTTTTTACCACAAAGGTTAAATACAACCACTCAGGACTACAACTACTCAAAAAATATAACTACTCAGATTCTCAATAACACTTGGTACACAATTCTCCGAAGCTCTTCAGATTTTATAAGAATCAAAGCTTATAAACTCAGCTTTCAAAACCATATAAGGAAACACCATTCACCAAAGATCTTGGTTATCAATTAAAGCTTTTAAAAATAAGAATTGTTTTGATACTTGAATAAAAATTGAATTAAATAATAACCAAACACCCCCCTGGGTTTTGTTTTGAATCATTACTCTATTTGAACAACCAAAAATGATATTTG
The DNA here is from genome assembly GCF_001531365.2 of Cynara cardunculus var. scolymus. Taxonomy (NCBI): domain Eukaryota; kingdom Viridiplantae; phylum Streptophyta; class Magnoliopsida; order Asterales; family Asteraceae; genus Cynara; species Cynara cardunculus. The sequence continues at coordinate 101,842 of NW_020200744.1, forward strand.
ATATCTTAAAATCATTTGAAATACAGGCAATTAATGCCTCCGACTATAAGCCATTTCCCCCATCTCAATAACATCGTTGTTATCATTTCAATAAGAGCAATATTTCCAAGTCTTCATGTCACAAAAAAATGTTGACTCAGAATTATCGCATCTTACGGGTGTGACAACAAGAGCTATAATAGTAACACACACACAAATGCCACCCTTATCAAAATGTACACCTCTCCTTGATATGCCACCCTTATCCCCTGTTATTCCTCTCCTTGATATGTCACACTTATCCCATGGTACACCTCTCCTTGATATGTCACCCTTGTTTCCTCAATAAGTCTACAAATAAGTATGTAGTTTTAGCTAATAATCGCCTCAAAACAGTTCCATATCAGAAACTTTATCTCAGGAACCCTCACAGTTCTTAAATCCACTTGTTCAATATTAACTCAACATTCATGTACATAGAATACTTGTTGATCCCAGATCTCTTAATAACAGGAATATTCTAGTTATGAATAACCTAAATATATCGTGTAGATGAAAAAATGAAGAACACTCAAGAACACAAATAAGAATATTCAAGAATAATATTGAGTGTCGAATGATTCACTTTTATTCAAAAGCGTTAACGATTACATGAAAGGTAAAGCCTATTTATACTAGAAAACTAATTAAGGAGATTGCTATCTATGAAAGATATTTAGCAAATCTGTTATCAAAGGAAAGCAATCTAGACTTAAGGAAAGTAACTAAAGCTAAGTAAGGAATGGAGAATCCAGCTGTCGATTTGCCATCTCCAGCTGTCTTCTAAAGGGTGTGTTCACCCATGTCTTGTGATCTTCTTCATCGAGTTCCTCTGGTTGAACTGTTGTGGAAAACTCCAAATGTTGGTAACCAGAGGGGTTATGGAGATGCGCAGTTCATCGCACCTCTGGTTGTATTGGGCACTTAGACTTTTTGCTAGAGAGTCTTCCATCGGCCTTCTGCTCTTTCACACTTGTTGTGTTTTTCATTACTTTTACAGATATGAGTGATGGGGTCTAACAATCTCCCCCTAAGTAATAAAAAGACAAACATTTACTAGTTTATGAACAATTGAAGAATAAGTGAAAGATAGAGGCTAAACTAGAAAAACATCCTTTTGCCAAAAAAAATTATTGGACAAGGTGTTGGATGAATTCTTACAAAAGATGAATGAAAATGAAATTACATAATGAAAATACTTTAATCATGGTCTCCTCTAGATATTTTCTAGAATCGTATCATCAGTCCTCTAAATCGAATGACTGTGGAGATACCATGAATAAGTACCTGTCCTTTCTTCATCGACACATGCGGTCTGCCTAGTCTCTCTCTGATGACTCCCTGAAACCGTTAAAGTGTAGAGGTTGAGTACTTGAAGGCCTCAGTTAGTCTGAAGAACTTTTTAACACCAAACTCGTTCTTGAAGACCAATTTGAGCTCTAGTTGAGTTAAGACCGATGCAGGTTGCTTCTCCTGTAGGCCTGGGAAATCTTCATCTGGAGGAGTGCAGGAGAATCTCTCAATACCAAGTTCAAGAGCGATTTGAAAGTCGCTATTTGCCCTGAACTTCACCAAGGTTTCCATCGTCTCCGCTATCGCTCTGTTGGCCATCCCATATCTGATCCCTTGGTCCTGTCGCTAAGCTGTATGGCCATGGAGGTCGATCAAGTCCCATGGGTTGAGATTGATTAAGTCATTGTCATTGAAGACGCTTACCATCCCATATGTGCGTTCCACGGTATACTCGATGTACTTGATAGCTTGATTTGCAAAGGTTCTCATCTTGATGTCTAGGACCGTCTTGATTCCATCGTTTGAGAAGACGGCTTGTGGTGGAGAGGTCGTCTGTTTCACGAATCTGTGATGCAGGAGGTCCATCGACTCAGGAGATAAAATGGGAGGGTTGAGGACCAATTGTTCATCGCGGTCATGGTAGAGATATTGATGGATATTCTCCATCAGGACTAGTTCCCTTGGGGCATTGGTGGACGTCTCCTTAGCCACTCTAAATTTGCATTGATTTCATCAACCACGCCTTGAGGAGGATGTTGCCTTGATTTGGAAGGTATGTCAGCTTGCACCTGTGGGGTTTGTAGGTTGATGGATGGTTGTGTTTGGGTTATGGGTTGTGTTTGGGTAATGACTTGTATTTGGGTTATGGGTTATGTTTGGGTAATGGGTTTTGTTTAGGTTATGGGTTGAGGTGAGGGTATGGCTTCTGGTTGTGAGGGTTCAGGTTGGGTGATTTGTGGTTCTGTGGGCTCTGGTTGGGTTTTCTCTGGTTGAGGTATAGTAGGTTGGGTGATAAGGGATTCTGGTTGAGTGGGTAAGGCGATGGATGGTTCTGTTTGAGGAGGTGTTTGTGATGGAGTGAAGGGTTGGTTTATTTCTAGCTAAGGGGAAGGTGGGTTTTTAGAAGATGAAGAACTCACAACAATTAGTGTGAACTCATTGGTTGTAGGTATGGATTCTTAGGATCAAGCGAAGGGAACATGCACATTTTGTACATCTTCAGAGGGTTGAGCCTCTGGTTCCCTTGCTTGAGTTTCTTGGGTTCCTTGGGTGGTTTGGGTTTGGTGGCTTTGTGTTGGTGGAGGTGGTGGTGCAGCGGTTGCCATTGGTTCCTGGGCCGTGTCCTCCCCCTAATGAGGACCTAGACCATGATCATCTTGGTCAGGGTCATCATGCCTTGGCCTCTTAAGGGGGCAGCTTGTTGAGTAGGAGGCTCTGCTCCTCTTCTTGGTCAACCTGAAGGAAGTGAGATACTTCCTCAGGGCCTTACTTCTTCGAGTCTCCTCCATTGTTAGGAGGAGGGAGTTGGTGCACGCCTATTGTTCTTCAAGGCTCTTGGAGAGAGCCTTGGTTGGTTCTACAGCCCTATGTGTGAATCGGGCACTTATTTCGTTGAACAAGGAGATGAGTGCCTTAGAGAAGGCTTGAAGGTCCGCTTCGGTGACCGCGTCTGTCGGAGTGGAGGTAGAGGTTGAGGTTGTGGCTGGTGGTGGGATGGTGATGGAGGATATCATGTTCCTCACCTCTGCAGCAAAGGAGGTAAAAGCTTCATCGAATGAGGGAGCTGTAGAGGGGAGTGGAGGGGGCAGTTTGTGGTAAGTTGGAAATTATTGTGGTGTGTAGTGTGGCGAGGGTGGTGTTTATGGAGTTTATTTGGGTGGTGAGGGAGGCGATGGCTTCACCTGTCGCAGTAACCTGGGCCGTGAGGGTTGCGAGGGTGGCAGTGATGGTTTGGTTGCGGGCGGTTGAGAGGGTGAAGATGGAGTTGTGTTGTTGAACCACCAATTGTTGGAAAATTTGTAAGCGGGTGGTGTTGTCCCTCGATTGAGCCTCGAGGGACGCAAGGCATTGCTGAATCGATGAAAGATCTATCGATGGGGGGATTCAGCAATCCTTGCCAAGCTGAGTTTAAGGTCATACAAGGACCGCTGAATCGAGTCAGCAAAGGCCTGGAACTCGACCTTTGTGACGAACTCTGCAATTGGGGTAACCCCTACAGCAACGAATGCTGTAGGTTGAGCCTCAGTTCCAGAGGCGCCTTCAACGTTTCCTTGTGTGAAGGTAGGCAGAGAAGGGCTTCCATCATGTCCTTGATAGCCCTCAAGTGAGGAACTATCTCTTGATGTTGCTACATTAACCTCTTCTTCATCGGATTCAGAGTCCGATGAAGGGAAGTAAATGTGTGTGCCATTCGCTAGATCAAGTACCAAAGGGGCATGTACAGGAACAAATAATCGCTCTGAACGATCGATGGGGATTTCAAAGTCAGAAGCAACATATGCTTCTATATGTGTTGGTAGTGGCGAGCTATGAGGCGAAGTAGCTCTTATCTTTTCATCACCCCCTATTGGGAAATAGGTGATGGATGGTGTGGTTCCTCGGCTTGATTATCTCTAGAGGCCCAAAGAGTGGCCTCTGGATGGCTGGTAGGGTTAGGTTTGGACTGGGGCGCCCTTGTTCAATACCCCTTTGTCCTTGATCGCCAAGGGTAGTGAATGTGGTTGCCCTTGGGGGTGATGGGATAGATGTCTGGTATGGGGCCGGGGGATGCTGGAGGAGTATCATCATCATCATCTTCATCATTCGATGAAGACGAATCCTCTTGCGATCCCTCGCTTGTATCGGGGGATGGCTCTATGTGCTCCGGGGTAGCTGGCCTCGGTTGTTGGGCCAACATGGAGCTCTCATATGCCCTACGGCATGTAGATGTTTTGGGGATGACGCTGAGGATTTCCCTTGAAAGGATCCTTTCTGTGGGATAACCATCCTTCGAGATGGTTGGGCGATGGCCATTCATAAGGTACTGTGGGATGAATGGCTCATCGCTTGGTAGGTCGTGCCTCCTCATCGCGTCCCTTATGAAAAGCGCAAGGAAACGCAGGAAGAGCACCGATGAAAGTGGCTTTCCTGCAGCCACTAACTTATTCTTCTTAACCACCATTGCATGGATTTCATTGTAGATCAGCAAGGCATAGTCCAGGAGAAGGTTGAAGAACAGACCATACATGATGGTCATAATGTTGATGTTCCCCTGGTCCATGCTACTGAGTTTGCACATGAGGGCTCGGTTGAGGATTGAGAAGAACATATTCCACATCGGTGGCAGAAATTGCCTCTTGAAGTCTGAGGCATTGCGTAGGTCCCTGTTGTAGCCCAACATCTTGATGAACCGTAAGATGTCAGAACTTATTGGCAGCTCGGCATAGTGGTCGATTCCAAGCTCCTGTTTTGATGGAATGAACAGGACCATGGAGATTTTGGCACGGGAAATCTTTACCGAACACACCATGTCATTCGGAACGTCGATGTCCCCTATAATCCTGCGGTTCTCCGGGTAGAACTCATAGGTTTGCCAATATTGCTGGACATATTTGACCGGCACCCCGTTGTCAGAGAGGGTGAGGGCCGGTTGTAGAATATAGTTTTGAAAAAACTCAATCATGATAGCAAACCTGTCCTCGTAGAGATTGGTGTGAAGGTTGATCAAATGGTTTTTCGGCTTTATTGGGAGGAAGACAATGACACAGCTGTCGGCACCGGTCGATTGCACGTGACTGTCATTGTTGTCGTTGGATTCATAGGAGGCGGATGACACCATTGTCGTAGTTAGGGAAGTTGCAGGTTCATCTGAGTTTGCAAAGTTCTTTGAGGGTATTGTGCGCGTAAAGAATGGAATGGTGGGGACGAAGGGTTTATATAGTGGGGAATGGGAAGAGTTAGGTAAAAGAAAAATATTATTTTATTGGCTAAAAAGAGGGTAATGATGGTTTTTGAGAGACGTTTGGTGAAAAGGTGGGTATGATTTGTGATCGTGAGCCGTAAAGCCTGCTCACGATCATAAATGCACAGGTGGATAGGGACACGTGTCGAATGGGGGTGGAGTGCATTGACAAATGAAGGGTTTCTAGGGAACACCCTTTTTCAAGATGTCAGTCGCGTATGGGCAGGTAAAAGACTTCTGATATATTTGAAAATATTTTAAAATAATTACTCTAAAGGATAAACCTTAAGAATAAATATCTAAATAAAATTTATAATTAAAAATTCCACCTTTTATTGTAATATTTAACAAAGTTTGTCAATAAAAGATGGGTTTTATGGGAAAACAAGTCATGTCATTGGAACTAGAGGGGCTCTGGTTGGACATGAGAATGTTAAATGTTATGAAACAAAGACTCTGGATAGACAAACCAGAGGCTCTAGGTGATCATTTTAAACCCTTAGATGTAAAACATGCCCTTTATGAAGGACCAGAGGGTCTCTGGTTGAATGCAAGGGATGAGATACTTCATTAATGTAGCATTTTTGTGATCCAGAGGCTCTGGATAGATGAACCAGAGGCTCTGGGTGGGAAAATGCAAGTTTAAAGAACCAATGTATTGAACCAGAGGGTCTCTGGTTGAATGGGGATGTACAACTAGATTTAGGTTTGGCTCAAAATGGATCCATAATGGTGAAAGTGAACTGCAAAACTCCCCCTCAAGTGATGCATGGGGATGTGCAATGAGTAAAAACTCCCCCTAGAATCAATAAGGGAGGTGAATGAGATGACAGAAAGCTCTGGTCTATACAACCAGAGGCTCTGGTTGTGAATGATGGTGCAAAAAGATATGATTGATGGTTAAGATTATGTAAATGATGATGTAGATGATGGGTCTATGGGACCAGAGGGTCTCTGGTTCCAAAGATTTAGAATCTTGAGCCTCTGGTGTTTAGAACCAGAGGCTCTGGATGCACAGATGATGCAAAATGTGATGAGAATTCAATGATAAGATACCTTATGATGACCAAGTTGGACCAGAGGGGCTCTGGTCTCAAAGAACTTGGAATCCAGAGGCTCTGGTCTTTGGAACCAGAGGCTCTGTTGCAAAAAGAGTGAATTATGACCAAGTGCAATGTATGAGAAAACGAATGAGGGAGACCATGTTGGACCAGAGGGGCTCTGGTCTCAAAAGCTTGGAATCCAGAGGCTCTGGTCTATAGAACCAGAGGCTCTGGTCTATAGAACCAGAGGCTCTGGATGGGAAGGGGGATACTTGGTGAAAAACACCATGTACATTCTTTGGACTAGAGGGGCTATGGTTCCAAAGAGAGTGTAATTTTGGCCAAAAGTGAACAAGTATTTCTAATTGGCCAGAGGCTCTGGTCTTTAGAACCAGAAGCTCTGGTTTAGAGTACTTGGTTATGATGGCCATTTTAATGTATCACTTTTAGGCATAACCAAGAGATATTGAGGATCTCTGGATTGAAAAGATAGATTGCTTCTAAGTGGTGAGATTCAACATACCCATCTTGCTGACAAGAAATATAAATCTTTTCTCATCAAGTGCTTTTGTTAAAATGTCAGCAAGTTGAATCTCTGTAGGAACAAAATACATCCCTATTGTTCCCTTTTCTACATGATCTTTGAGAAAATGGTACCTTACATCGATGTGCTTAGTCATGGAATGTTGCACAGGATATGCAAACATAGCTATGGCACTCTTGGAGTCACAGAGGATGGGAATCTTTTCATATTGGAATCCATAGTCCTTCAGCTGTGTCTTCATCCAGAGAACTTTTGAACAACAACTAGCAGCAGCAACATATTCTGCTTCTGCTGTAGAGGTTGAAACATAATTTTGTTTTCTGGATGTCCAACTTACCAGCTTGTCCCCTAAGAGTTGACAGCTTCCAGACGTACTCTTTCTATCAAGCTTGCAACCTGCATGATCTGCATCTGTGTAGGCAATTAGATCAAAGCCAAAGTTCTTAGGATACTAGAGACCAAATGAAGGGGTTCCCTTGAGGTATCTAAAGATCCTCTTGACCGCAAAGAGATGAGATTCTTTACGATTAGCTTGATACCTTGCACAAAGACATGTAGCAAACATAATATCTGTTCTACTAGTGGTTAGGTACAGGAGTGATCCAATCATGCCTCTTTAGGTTCTTACATCCACAGATTTGCCTGATGGATCAGCAAATAACTTAGCTCCTGTAGCCATTGGAGTTCTCATCGATGATGAATTTAAGAGAGAGTATTTCTTTAGAAGGTCAGTCACATACTTGGACTGATTGATGAAGATTCCTTCTAAAGTTTGTTTTATTTGAAGACCAAGGAAGAAACTAAGTTCTCCCATCATACTCATCTCAAATTTGCTTTTCATCAGCTCTGATAATTTTTTGAAAAATTTAGCATTGGTAGAACCAAATATGATATCGTCCACATATATTTGCACAAGTAATATATCACCTTTRTGCTTCTTGAGAAAGAGAGTTGTATCGATGGTACCTTTTTCGAATCCATTGTGGATGAGAAAGGTAGAGAGTGTATGATACCAAACCCTGGGTGCTTGCTTCAGCCCATAGAGAGCTTTGTCCAGAAAGTAGACATAGTCTTTATGCTTTGGATTTTCAAACCCAGGGGGCTGCTGCACATATACTTCTTCTTGAAGTTTACCATTGAGGAAGGCAGACTTGACATCCATCTGATAGACCTTGAAACCTGTGTGTGCTGCATAGGTGAGGAATATCTTGATGGCTTCAAGTCTGGTGACGGGAGTAAATGTTTCATCGTAGTCAATCCCTTCTTCCTGGGAGTAGCCCTTGGCTACAAGCCTGGCCTTGTTTCTTACGACTATGCCATCTTCATCCTTCTTGTTTCTGAAGACCCATTTGGTTCCTGTAGCCGTCTTCCCTTTAGGTAGCTGTATGAGGGACCACACTTTGTTTCTTTCAAATTGGAGTAGTTCTTCTTGCATGGCATCTATCTAGTTTGGATCTTGTAGGGCTTCAGAAATCTTCTTTGGTTCAATCATACCTAGAAAGTTGGCGAAGAGGCATTCATTAGAAGTGGCGGATCTCGTCTTGACACTGGATGATGGATTACCAATGATTTGGTGATGAGGATGGTCTTTTGTGCACTTGGTGCAAGATTGGGGTTCTGGAGCAACAGGATGCAGTTCTTCATCGGCTGATGGAACTGCTTGCTCCCCCTCAAAGAGATTATCTCTAGAGTGATGCTCTGGTTCTGAAGACATAGAAGAAGTAGATGGTGAAGTAACATGAGCTTCATAAAGAGTTGTACCTTCAGCATTGGAGACTTCATGTTCTTCATCGTCTCTGGAAGAGGGTTCTTCAATAGGTGCTTGTCCAGAGACTACTTCTTCTTCGAAGATGTCTTCAAATAAATGAGCTAACTCTAATTCATTGGGTTTACCGAGTGAAGAATCATAGGCTCTCTGTGATAGCCCGAGTCCTGAACTGTTGTGTCCAGAAGTCATTCGTTAAGAATCTTCAAATGACACATTGATGCTTTCGATAACGATCTTTGTCCTTTTGATGAACACTTTGTAGGCCTTGGCAGTTTGAGAGTATCCCAGATAAATTCCTTCATCAGCTTTCTTGTCGAACTTGTCAAGATATTCCCTATCATTGAGTACAAAGCATTTGCACCCAAACACATGGAAATATTTGACATTTGGCCTTCGTTGGTTGATGAGTTCATATGGAGTCTTCTGGTGCCTNTCATTGAGTACAAAGCATTTGCACCCAAACACATGGAAATATTTGACATTTGGCCTTCGTTGGTTGATGAGTTCATATGGAGTCTTCTGGTGCCTATTGTTGATGATTGACCCGTTCTGAGTGAAGCATGCAGTGGAAATGGCTTCGGCCCAGAAGGTGATGGGTAACTCAGATGAAGCAAGCATGGTCCTTGTTGCTTCCATTAGGGTTTTGTTTCTTCGATCTAATACTCCATTTTGTTGTGGAAATTTGGCTGCTGAAAAGTTCTGGGAGATGCCTTTACTGATGACATATTCATCAATTTTGGCATTTCTGAATTCTATTCCATTGTCACTTCTAACCTTGATGAGTTTGCATTGTAGAAGCACTTGGAGCCTTTTCATCAGCCCGATGAGGAGTTCAGGAATGTCTAATTTCTCTTTTACGAATTCAACCCAAGTGTATTTGGAGTATTCATCAACTAGTACCAGGATGTACTTCTTTCAAGAGAGGCTTTGTGTAGAGATAGGCCCACAGAGGTCGATGTGGATCATGTCCAAGGGCTTGGTGCGGGAGGTTTCTGACATAGTTTTGTGAGAGGTCCGCTTCAGCTTTCCCATCTCACAGGCGGAGCATAGATGATCTTTTTCAAAGTTGAGATCAGGAATTCCCTTGACCAGCTTTTGTTTGGCTAACTTCTTCAAAATATCAAAGTTTAGATGTGAAAGTTTCTAGTGCCATAGCCAATTTTTATCACTCTTGTGGGAGACAAGGTAGAGTGTGTCTTGACCCATAGAGGAATGAAAGTTCAGAAGATAAAGGTTTCCTTCTCTCTTTGCCTTAATGATGGTTTGGTCGGGATTTGTTTCGATGATGCATAAACCCTTGCGAAATCTGACTTCAAGACCCTTGTCGCAGAACTGGATTATGCTTAGTAAATTGTGCTTTAGAACTTCAACATAAGCCACTTTGTCGATGGAGATGTTGCCTTTGATGAGCATGTCGTATCCCTTGATGGTACGCTTGCTGTTGTCTCCAAAAGTAACAGAGCCTCCAGATTTGTCGATGAAAAAGGATGACTGACTTTTATCACCAGTCATGTGCCTGAAGCAACCTGAATCCATATACCATGGTTGCATATGCTGGTCCTGCAAGACAAATTAAGGGTTTTTAGGTACCGATTTCATAATGGGTCCTCGTTTGTTAGTCGGGGATATGACCTTTTTCTTTTCATTAGCCCTCTTAGAATTTGGCTGATTTCCATTACCCTTAGCCTTTGCAGGCTTGGGTTTGTTTTCATTTCCCTTGGCCTTTGTAGGCTTGGGTTTCTTCACGTTATCATGGGTTTGTGCATTGTTGTATCGATAGACGTGTTTGGAAAATATACAGCGATGATTCAACATGTGATTCCTCAGGTTTTCTAAAAGAGATAAACATTGACAATTGGGAGTTTTAGGGAAAGAATGTTTAACTTTCTTTTTATTCGATGAAGAAGAAGTAAAAGAAGGGGATAAAAATTATGTCCTAGCATTGGTTATTTTTACAAACTTCCTATCTAGTGCATATTTTTTATTTATAGGGGTAGGCGTGGGCTTTACTTCTTTCCTAGGATGGGCTTTTTTTCTTCAGCTGAAGGAGAAGAAAAGTGTTGGCTAGAATTTTCAGAGGCGGTCCACTTCTGTTTTTATTCACGAGTAAACTTTATGAATTTAGATGAAGGGCTTGGGCCATGTGAAGTATCATTGGCAGACTTAACATTATTCAGCTTTTCTTTTCCTTTGCCTGAAGCTTTCATAGGTTCAAGAATATCATATTTCATTAGGGCTTTGATAGTTTGAGGTTTCTTGTCCTCAATGATCTCTTCTTCAGAGTTAGAATCAAGAACGTCTCTCGTGGATTTCTTAAAATTAAAATTTTCATGGATGTTGTTGGGAGCGATGGGTTCTAAGGTTGATGGTTCAGAGTGATCTGTTGGGAGTTCCATCGCTTTNGATTTCTTAAAATTAAAATTTTCATGGATGTTGTTGGGAGCGATGGGTTCTAAGGTTGATGGTTCAGAGTGATCTGTTGGGAGTTCCATCGCTTTTGATTTCTTAGATGAACTTCCAATGTCACTTGGATTGTTCATCGATCCATCAGATGATGGTTCCTTACTAGGATTCTCTGTTCCATCGACAGCACTTGCTGATGATCTTGTGGGATTGATAACCAGAGGCTCTGGTTTAACCATAAGGTTTCCATCGGTCTCTGGTTTGGAGGCATCATTCCCTTCATCAGAATTCTCACATGTGTTGCTCTCATACACCACATTTTCAAAGTCCTGCCTCAAGAGTACAGTTTTTCCATCGACTTTAACCCTTTTGAAGTTTGCTTTGGGTTTTGGGAAAAAGTCGGGTTTTTGAATACATCCAAGTTTGAAAGTGGATTCAAGGGTGGATTTCTTGGTTTCGATGAAGGAGTCTAGATCATTGAATCCAATCCCTTGGTAATCCTTTTGACCATTAAGTTTTTCATAGACGTCTTGTGCATCTTTGTATTTCTTCATCAGGAGTTCATTGGTTTGAAGCTTCTGAAGAAGAATCTCCCTTTCTTTTTGGAAGAAATCCTTAAGAGCCACTGAATTTAGCCTTTCTGCCTCAGATTCTTTAAGGGCTTTTACCTTCTTTTCTAAATCTTTAGTTATCTTCTTGTTTATATCCAGAAGTTTTTCTTCCTCTGATTTTTTAAGCGATGCAATGCGAGTTTTTCTTTTACCAATTCAGTTTTTTCTTCTGTGAGAAGATCAGTCTCTCTTTGGTAGAAACTGACTTCTTTTTCAGCTTTTATCCTTTCAGATTTTTCAAATTTTAATTTTTCTTTAAGTTTGAGAAAATCTTCTGAAAGTTTCATAACCCTTAACTCTAGTTGGTTTCATCGATGGAAGGGTCACATACCTGATCATCAGAGTCAGAGGCGGATTCTGCATTGGACATGGCCATGAGGCATATGAGTGCCTTGTCTTCTTCATCAGACGAAGAATCGGACACCCAATTTTCTTTTTCAGCCATCGGACTTCGCTAATTAGGATTGTACTTGTATTTATTTTTATAATAATCAGCATCCTTCACCAGCCGTCCTTTGCACTCTTTTGAAAAATGTCCTATCTTCCTGCATCTATAGCAGCGAAAACCATCTTTCCTTCCATCTCCTTCTCTTCTGTCCTCTCTTCTCTCCTCTCTTCCTTCTCTTCTTTACTCCTTCTACGGGAACTTCATCGGCTTCTGATCATATGAGGGCTGGTACTTCTCCCTTCGGGAGTCTCTTCTTTCATATAGCTTCTTGACAAACTTTTTTTGGAACTGTTTAGTTATCAAGGCCAGAGACTTGGCAAAAGCTTTGAGGTCATCATCAGAATCAGATGGCTCTTCTTCGGATTCTGACTCTACCACTAATGCTTTCTTGTTTTTCCTCTTGTGATCTCTGGTAGAGGTCTTTGTAACTTCTATTTCTTCTGCAGCAAGGGCAAGAGGTCCGCCAATGGACACTTTCCTCTTCATTATATCCTTCTCTTGTGCAGCAAGAGTTCCATAGACGTCATGAAGCGACCAACTGTCTAAGTCCTGATTTTCTTAGAGGGACATCGACAGTTGAGTCCACACATCAACGAGACTCTTGAGAAACAAAACATTATTTTCTTCTTTTGTCCTAGAGTTGTCATTTCGGTGACATTGATTGATCAATGTGTTGAAACGATCATAAGTCTTCTGAATCGGTTCATCAGGAAGGGCCTTGAAATTTGTGTATTCGTTGAGGCATTGCGCCCTATGATTTTTTTTCGTTTTTGCACCTCCTTCCAGTTGGCTCGCCAGCTCATCCCATATCTCCTTCGCTGTAGTGCAAGCATCGAGAGATTGGAAGATGTCGTTTGGAATGGCCATAATGATAAGTCTCTTAGCTTTCCTGTCTGCCTCTACACGCTCAATGTCATCTTCGTCCCAGTTCTTTTCATCCTTAGCCATGTAGTAAGCAGCGACTTCTGCAGTAATGCTTGTTCTTGGGACTCTTAGAACAAGAGTCTGAGGAACATAAGGGCCTTCCATGACAGATATGAGAATATTCCTGTCCATCCCCTCAGGAAGTTCACCATCCTTATCCTCCATTGTGGATACTCTTCTCTTTGAAGAGTTGGAGGTTTGGTGAAGGAACCCACACTATATGCAGAATTCCAGTTGGCCATTTGAGATTTTTGAAGAGAAAGAAAATACGCTTTTGGAGAAGAAAAGTATGAATTCGAATACGTGAAAAATTTAGAGATTTTTAATTTGATCGATTTAGATTGAAAAACAATCAATTGGCTTTGATACCAATTGTTGATCCCAGATCTCTCAATAACATGAATATTCAAGTAATGAATAACCTAAATATATCGTGTAGATGAAAAAGTGAAGAACACTCAAGAACACAAATAATAATATTCAAGAATAATATTGAGTGCCGAATGATTCACTTTAATTCAAATGATTGGTGGAAAAACGTTAACGATTACATGAAAGGTAAAGCCTATTTATACTAGAAATCTAATTAAGAAGATTGCTATCTATGAAAGATATTTAGCAAATCCCTTATGAAAGGAAAGCAATCTAGACGTAAGGAAAGTAAATAAAGCTAAGTAAGAAATGAAAAATCTAGCTGTCGATTTGCCATCTCCAGCTATCTTCTAAAGGGCGTGTTCAACCATGTCTTGTGATCTTGTTCATCAAATTCCTCTGGTTGAACTACTGTGGAAAACTCCAAGTGTTGGTAACCAGAGGGGTTACGGAGATGCGCAGTTCATCGCACCTATGGACGTTCATCGCACCTCTGGTTGTATTGGGCACTTAGACTTTTTGTTTGAGAGTCTTCCATCGGCCTTCTTCTCTTTCACACTTGTTGTGTTTTTCATTACTTTTCCAGATATGAGTGATGGGGTCTAACAATACTAATGTCAATAGTTTTGAAAGAAATAGATTACTCCTCTCAATACCAAAACAATTTTAAAACCGTTTAAACCACATTTGAAAGATACAAAATAACAACTTTAGTCCTCATCGGATACCACTTAACCGGATACCACTTCTCCGAAAAAACCCTCAGCCGATGACTACGCTCATCAGACAGGCTTTGGGCGATAACATGCCCTTATCGACCAACACTCTATCCGGATAAACTCTCACCGGATAACATTTGGATAATAAAAATATATTCACCGGTCAACACTTAAAACTCCAAATACTTTAACCCGTTCAAAATATGGTCGATAAGGTGCCCAATCTAGACAGCCCTTGTCTGATAAAAGTCTTCACTGGAAAACACTTTATCCGGTGAAGTCCTCACCGGACGAAATATAAAACATGCACGTAATCTCATCGGTCAAGGCATGACTGGTAAGAGACCTTCATCAGAAAACATAGTGTCCGATTACAAACTCTCATCAGACTACGAATGTGAACCAGAAAATATATATAACAGTGCTCTAAACAAAAATATGCAAAAACAGGGTCTATCAATGATAAAAATCAGTTTCAAAACCTTTATTAAAAAACCCACCTTATGAAGCAAAGGATTTATGTCACCCTTTGCTGCTTGTAGCTGAAATTTGAGGATTTAGCTCTACTCGTTCTGTTTCAACTCTGGCTGGTAATCCCATAATTGATGTTAGAGTTTCTCTTAACTTACTCATTTCTTCAGCTAGTACATCCTGTGTCACATACTCTGGTTGTGGCACCGGTTCCTAATTAACATTTCCAGAAATAGACTCACCCTGATCTGGATGAATCTCAGATGGACTTCGTCTTCCTCTTAACTAACTCCTTCCACCACCTCTGCCCGGCCTCTTCCCCTACCTTGGCCTTCAGATACACTTGTTGGAGCATTATCACAGGAATTCTCTCTGTCATCTAGGTTGGGGAGGGCAATCCTTTTAGACCTATTAGAACGACTAGTCATATGTAGATTTCTCAATATTAATAATCACATAGTCACATTCCCAATATGATAAGGAGTCTAATTACAGATATATACCTGTAAATTCATAATTACATTGGCCAATTATAATTCGAATTTACCTCGGTCCTCTTAACCCATCATATTTATCCCCAATTGTGCAATCTATGTCCAAGACCCCTTAATATGCAAATAACACAGTTAAGTCAAGGCATCATGCTCTGAATACCTAAATCCCTTAAACTCAGGCTCTGATACCACCTTTGTAACACCCCCGCTTTCCACATTTGTATATAACCATGTATTTCATACATAAAGAAATACAAATAATACAACTTCAGTCCCAACAATACAAGAAACTAAAATTATAAAATTTACAACTCAAAAATTCCAAAATAATATTCTTATACTCCACATGTATACATAACATGCAACCCAAAAATCCATGTTGATCTTCATAAAGTAGTTATGCACAAACCAGAAAAATAATCACATTTTTCTCTTCCCCTTATCCCTAAACAAAGCTGGAACTGCAAAGCATATTTTTAAAATACAAAATGAGGGTTAGACCCTGAGGTCTAGTGAAAAAACCTCTTCTTTGCAATTACAATGTGAAGATCAACAAAATCTGTCATAAAAACTACATTTGATCATCCAACAAAAATATAACTTCAATAATACAACAAAATTAAGTTATAAATATTTTTCTTACCATAAAGGGTATAAAACCACCAAGAAAATACAACCACTCAGGACTACAACTACTCAGAAAATATAACTACTCAGATTCTCAATGACATTTGGTACATAATTCTCCGAAGCTCTTCGGATTTTATAAGAATTAGAGCTTATAAACTCAGCTTTCAAAACCATATAAGGAAACACCATTCACCAAAGATCTTGGTTATTAATTAAAGCTTTTAAAAATAAAAATTGTTTTGAAACTTGAATAAAAATTGAATTAAATAATAACCAAAGACCCTTAAGGTTTTATTTTGAATCATTACTCTTTTGAACAACCAAAAATAATATATGATATCTCAAAATCATTTGAAATACAGACAATTAATGCCTCCAGCTATAAGCCATATTCCCCTTCTCAATAACATCATTGTTATCATTTCAATAAGAGCAATATTTCCAAGTCTTCATGTCACAAAGAAAAATATTGACTCAGAATTATCGCATCTTACGGATGTGACAACAAGAGCTATAATAGTAACACACAAACAATTGTCACCCTTATCCAAATCTACACCTCTCCTTGATATGCCACCTTTATATTATGGTACATCTCTCTTTGATATGCCACCCTTGTCCCCATTAAATCTACAGATAAATATGTAGTTTTAGCCAATAATGGCCTCAAAATAGTTCCATATCAAAAACTTTATCTCAAGAACTCTCACAGTTCTTAAATTCACTTTTCCAATATCTACTCAACATTTTATCAAAACAAAATACTCATCTCAATAGTTCGGAAAGAAATAGATTACTCCTCTAAATACCAAAACAGTTTTGAAATTGTTTAAACCACATTTCAAATATACAAAATAAAAACTTTAGTCCTCAGTGGACACTACTTAGCCGGATACCACTTCTTCGAACAACCCCTCAACCGATGACTACCCTCGTCGGACAAGCTTTGGGCGATAACATGCCCTTATCGACCAAAACTCTATCCGGATAAACTCTCACCAGACAACATTTGGATAATAAAAACATATTCACTAGTCAACACTAAAAAATCCAAGTACTTTAACCATTCAACATATAGGCGATAAGGTGCCTAATCCGGAAAACCCATGTCCGATAAAAGTCTTCACCGGACAACACTTTATCCTGTAAAGCCCTCACCGGACAAAATATAAAACATACACGTAATTTCACCGGTCAAGGCATGACCGGTAAGACACCTTCATCGAACAACATAGTGTCTGATTACAACCTCTCATCGTACTACGAATGTGAACCATAATATATATATATATATATATAACAGTTCTTCAAACAACAATATGTAGAAACAGGGCCTATCAATGATCAAAATCAGTTTCAAAACCTTTATAAAAAACTCAACTTATGAAGCAAATGATTTGAAGATGAAAATCACACAGAACTATCTTCAACAATATGATCAAGAATCCCAACTTACTAAATTCCCAAAATCTTTTCTTTTTCACACTTTCTAAAAATGGCAGGAGTTTTCTTCTTTGAAAATTCACTCTTTTAAACCTTTCCATAATAGGGCAATGGAGGCTTTGAATAAAATAAAGCCCCCCCACCCCCACACTAATCATATATACATGCATGCATCAATACCCAACTCACAATCCCATGCATGAATATACATAGGTACATATTCGCAATTATATACCCATGCATTGTAACACCCCCCAAATCCACACATTGCATACTACACATAATTCATCCATAGAATACATCTTTACCCCACAAAGGTCCATAATACAATAGTCAATAATGTACAATACACAACTTAAAAATTACAAAAGTACATGCTCTTGTATTCTATCATCTATGCTCCAAAACATGGCTAATTAAAATCTTTACACAGCTAAGCACATAGGGAAGTAATTCACATAATGCTATTTCCTTTATTATCATTACCTGCACACATATTTTTGAAAACACAAAATGAGGGTTAGACATTAATGTCTAGTGAGGTTCCCTTTTATATAATGCAGGCTGAAGATCACCAAAACATTTATTTCAAACAATTCATCTCATGTAGCAAAAAGTGGAAATCATATTCTGTTTCGGTCCATCGAACCTCCGGTTCCAAACCACACTTGAAATATATTTCAATAACCAGGACCAGAGCCCCTCTGGTCTCTCTCTTCCAGAGCTTTTGGTTCCTCGACCAGAGCCTCTGGTTATACTAACCAGAGCTTTTGGCTCATATAATTTCTTATAATGTTCTTTAGTTAATCTTTCAATCAATAAGATAGCCTTTTTCATAAAAAGAGTAATTATGAAGAGTTCATGCTCGACCAGAGCCTCTGGTTGTACTAAACAAAGCTTCTGGTTCAAAAGACATGATCAACAAGAGCCTTCTGGTTCAACGTGTAAGTCAACCAGAGCCTCTCTAGTCTGTTTTTCATAAAAGGATTCTATGTATAAAATTATTTTCTTAAAAACCTCTAAAAATATGATTTTGTCATAGAAGCTCTTATCAATAGATATAGAGCCTCGGGTCCAATTAGTACATTTAGTATAAACTTTCATATTCTCCAAATCAATAACCAGAATCCTCTGGTCCAATAATGAGGACCAACCAGAGCCCCTCTGGTTCCTCATAAAATGTACATTATGTTCCAAAAATATAGAACCAATGACCATAGGCCACATTTTCTCGTAACCTTAACATCAATACTACTATTTCTAATAAGAACAACATCTCTGAATTCTCAAATCACCAAGAAGAGAGAACTCCAATCTGTTGTAATCTTACTAGATATAATAGCAAGAGTTATATCATGCATACACACACAACGACCATCCTTATTACATTCATAAATCCCCTGTTTATAGCAATAGCTATCCATCACACACAACGACCATCCTTATTTCTCCTGAAATTCATATGAACTATGTGTGTCCCCTTTTAAGTGATCAATCTTCATGAAAGCTTCACAAATATGGCAAATCTGGATAAACATTCAAGAACACATATATGAGAGTTGAAAGAAAAAGTCTAACATTCAAAGCTCTGGTCAACTCTCTATTATGAGATGATATTACAATTAAGCTCACTACTCTTGCAATTACAAAGACATTACCCTATTTATAGGGTCAAACTTCTAAACATAGTCAAAGTCAAACTTGTATAAGAAAAGTCAAACACGATTACTTTTACAATTATAGACAATATTTAACTTTCAAGACGAATACAATTTAATACTGATTTTCAGTCCTAACAATCTCCCCCTTTGTATTCAAACTTGAAAGAAATTCTGCGCTTTGAGTCCTGTTTGAACTTTGAAACTTTAAGCGCATTATGTTTCTTCAAGAGAATTCTTCAACATGAAATCTTCAAATATTCATCTGTTGAGAAAGATCTTCTAGCATTCTCCCCCTCGAATGTAGAACCGTGGTGATCTTCTCTTTTGACAATGAAGAACAGTAATTATCAGAAACAATGTACAAGATGTGATCTTCAAAGGATCTTCAGATAACAAACCACAAACTTTATGTTTGGTAAACTTTTGAAATAGTGATCTTCTTATTCAAAAACTCTCAGTCGTTGTAGCATCGGAATAATCTTTTTGTGATTATCTCCAGTCGCACTTCTTTTGAGTCTTTTGCCAAATTTGAAGTTACTCCCCCTTGATCTTTGCATCAGATTCCCTTTAAAAATGTTCAGAAATGAATATTTCATTCACTATTACATACTCCCCCTTATGATGAAATGAGAATCAATCCATCATACAAAAGATGAATGAAATTTTCTGTGTAATCCGTCAATTCAAGAAACTGTAAGTAGATCTTTGCAAATCCACTTGTTTAATCTTTTCAGATTAAGGGAATGGGAAGGTAACATCCAATTTCAACATATGAAATTGTTTTCAATCTTATAAAAAGATTGGCCTGTGAGTATAACAGATATACTCAGTACAAC
>NW_020200744.1:121516-129363 GCF_001531365.2 Cynara cardunculus var. scolymus
ATGCTCATCTCACCAGGTCTTCCATTCAATCATTGATAGCTAAAAAATAGCATATCCATGAATGTTTTGGCAAATTAACATATAAAATGCTAAATCTGTGTAATGTAGAAAGATAAAGCAACGCATGCTTCTGTTTAGGCTCAAAAAGATAAACCGTGTGAACTACACAAATTTATCAGACTCAATATGTGATCAAAGGGACTTAAAGGGGGGACATATATCCTTCTGATTCAATATCAACTTTCTCTGAATGAGAAATTGATAGATGATGAGTTGCGTGCCCCAAGTGTTATTGAAACACTTATCTGTTGTGAGGTAAATGAGTAGCTGGTGGGGTTGTGACAAGAATTTGTCTGGGCTTTGCCTTTTTTAATATTAGTCTCCAAAGAATCGAGAACTAATAGATTATGTGGTATGCCCGGATTTGTAAAGTTTAGAACAGGATTCTCATATTCTTTTAATCCTGACACAACTCTCATCAATTCTTTTAGCTCACAACAGCTACCCCTCTCTTTTTCATTTTAGTCTCAGCACACAAACCCTTTTGTATGTAAGCTCACTCAGATATGGTTGTCCTCTTGGGTAGGTTTGTCGGTTTTGACATTCCATAGAGGTATTTCTGATAAGCACTCAGTCCCTTCTAAAATTTAGCCATATGCTCAATTGATCACAATGATTGATCAAAATGTTATTTCTGTGAAGCACAATGATCAGATCAGTCGGTATGCGAGAGAAATGAATGAAGATCTGTAAGAACAAGTTTACAGATTCTAATATTAAAAAAAATACTGAATGTATATCAATCAAAGAAAAAACATATCAGAAAACAAACTTGAATACAAACGAGCGTATTATCACCAAAAATGATTTTCGTATAAGAGATGTGATAATAACAGTTTCAAGAATAGCTGAAACAGGTATTGGAATTATGTTTGATGAGAAATTGTGCAAGTAAAATCTCAGGAAATACATGTTCAGAAAATGTACTCGTTTCCAAAAATTTATTCACTTCTAGAAAATATTTATTTAAAACTTCTAGAGACTCCCCCTAGAAAGTTGATTTCAGAAATGTTTCAGTTAAGCTCAAAAATTAAAAAAAATTAAGAAAACATTTTAAGTACGGGTTCTAAACTGTGTGTTTAGAAACCACACTCGTTAAAGCACAGGTCCTGAACTGAAATGTTCAGAAGCCTTGTTTGGAATAAATTTCAACTCCCCCTGCCTTGGTGTATCACTGAAATGATATTCTGATCAGCACAAACTTGACACACCTGCAAAGCCAGATTAAGTAGATTTTGGTACCTAAACGAACTTGGGTCCTATTTTATTAGTATCGGGTTGGGGTATGTTGTAATTTGCAAACCATTTATTTCTATAAGATATTTTCTTTTCAGCACTATGAACAGGATGATCATGAACAAAATATGAACCGTACCAGAAATTTTGATCATACCTGTTCTTACCTTTCCAATAGTTCTGATAACTGTTATCTCCATGCCACCTGTTGAACCTTTTGTTATTGACAAAATTATTGGTTCTGCATGTTGAGCACATAATCTTTCTCTTGCTAAGATTGATCAGATCATTAGTGGATCTCTCAATGCAAGGAAGATTATTAGTAACAACAGGTGTATGAGATAAAACAGATTCAGACTTTTTAACCCAAATGCCTTTAATCTTTGAAGAGTAATTGGGGGATCCAATGACATAGCCTTGATAATACTGATTAGACGAGAATAGTTCTTAGAAACATTAGACTTAGGTCTACTTGAATAACTGTTCGTTTTGGAATAATCATAAAAGTTAGTTTTACACTGTGATTGAGAACCAGTTGGGCTTTTAGCGCACGAAAAGTCTTTGACTTTTTGTAAAAGCTGGTCTCTTTCAGTAGTAACTAAATCATATTTCCTTTTCAGTTCAGTTCTCATGTTCAGTTCAGTTTCAAGGCCTGTCTTTACATCAGACAATTTCTTTGTAGTGTCCAGGAGTTTACCTTCTAACTCCTTTTGTAGCATTTCAAACTTTTTCTTCTGATTTATTAACTCTCGTTTCTCTTCATCTGAGCTGCTCTTGTCATTCTCCGAARCGATGTCAAGCCACTTCCTTTTCTCAGTAAGCTCTTTGGCAATTGATGTATACTTCTTTGAAGTATTTCTTTTCTCAATAGCAAATTGTTTTTTTCTCTTCATCTAAAGCCTTTTGCTTTAGATCAATGCTTTCAGACAATTTCTGTAGTTGACTCTGACAGTCTTCAGAGATATCTTTCTTTTCTTTATCATTCTTGGATCGTTCCAAGATGATCAGCTGCTCAAAATCTGAGATTTGCTTTAACAGCATCTTTGTGTTCAGCTCGAGAGAGTTAATCTTATTTTCATAAGATTCACATTCAGTACAAAGTCTTTTCTCTATTTCAGAAAATCTTTTCTTCTCTTTTTCAAAAACAGATCTTTCAGAATTCAATCTTTGTTCAGACTGCAAAACTTTTCCTTTCTCTAACTCCAGAAAATTCTTTAACTCAATCAAATCATTCTCATGTTTATGAATTTTCTCAGTAAAGTCCCAATCTCTGTATTTTTCCTCTCAACATAGTTCCTCTCAGCATTTAGTTCAATTTAAACTTTTTGGGGTTTATTGAACAAATCTATATTAGACTTACTCAACTTTTTCAAATCATCATCATAGTTTTTCCAGTTCGAACTCATATTTTTCTCAAGCTTTTCAATCTTGTACTCAAATTCCTTCTCTATTCTTTCACATTCTTTTTTATGATCTTTCTTTAAAACTTTGATATATTCCTCATTACCAAAATTCGTAGTATACATATTTACGTATTTCTCTTTATAGTTCACAACGCTCTTTTCCAGCTCAGCAATCTTAGCTCTCATCTCCTTGATGATATCTGCCATTAAAACAAATTGATTGATCAGTTATAGGATCTATGTAGTGAAATCAGATAAAAGAAATCAGGAACAATTAAGCTCAAAAAATGAAAAACACTAAAAACTGATGAGAATTTAGAAAAACGACGAAGAACTGTCAAAAATAGTAAAAACAGTCAAAACTGTTGAAAATAGTTAAAACTATTAAAAACAGTTGAAGACAGTTAAAACTGATGAAAAACAGTTTACGCGACGGAAAACAGTTCAAAGATTCTCAAACAGTTAAAACACACACAAAACAGATAGACGATGATCAAAAAATTAAAATCTAAACAAAAACTAAAAAAATCAAAAACAAAACACAACAAAAAAAATTGATAAAGCCAAATTCTCAGCTTCTATCAAATTGCCTGCCCCTGTCAATTCAAATCTGAATCCAAATCAAAGAATCTAAATCCAGTACTCCTCTTCTTACAGCAGTCTCTGCACAGACAAGTAAATCTCCTAGAGGTAAGATAAATCACTCACCAAACTAGTCTAACAATCTCATTAAACAGTCTCTAAACTGGACTCTAAACAATCTCAAAAATTGCTCAACAAACAGTCTAAATCGCTATTCTCAGCTGTTAAATCGGACAAGTCATAAATAAATCTCAAAAACTAGAATCAATGCTGTCTAAAACACTATTCTTAGCTGTGTACAGCACCTTTCAGCATTCAACTAGTATAAAAACAATAAATCAACAAAGCCCTGTGATTGAATTACAAAACCAGTACATAAACAGTACAAAAACAAAAACAACCAGGTAACTGCTGTTTGTTTGGTCACTTTGACAGAGCTGTCTAGTTCATTAATTCACTTGTGCTGCAAGAGGCTATAAGATAGACAACACTTCATTAATCCACTACATATTTTCATGAGATGCAGCTTGTCTTGCAGGTCTGTCCTCGAGATTCTAATTTTGAAGCAAACAGTCTGAGTTTCAGTCTTTGAATCTACACAACAATTCCCTGGACTGGAATCTCTTCTACATTTCTAGCAGAACTGTGTTGCGATGCTTTTAAACCTGCAGTTGAGACTGTTACAGGGAAAGAAGCTGTCACAGCTGTTGTATCAGAATCTGGAAAAATCAAGTGTTTTAATGAAAATCAGATCACTATCTGAGCAATGTAAAGTGATATAGAACCCTTGAGAGATTTAGAACAGATAGAGACCAAATTCAAACCAAAACTGTAAAACCTTCATTGAGTAATACTGGACAGTTTCTGGGTTAACAACAGCTGCAACTAATGCACCACCAATTGTTTAAAATGCACAAAGCACTTCAACCCACTGCTTCAAAACTGCTTCAAAACAGTTCACTGTTGTTCCGATCCTCAAATCACAAACATAGTGTTGGGACCTGTAAATTCAGCTTTGGTATTTGAACTCTTACTCTGAATGATCTCTAGGACGATTACAGTGCAACGGAAACAATGATAAGAACAAAACAAAGTAATTAACCAAGAACACATAAATTAATATGAAGAAGATGAACACAATAAAATAGCTTCAAAGGTTTTTCAATTGATTGAAAATATAGACGATTACAATACGGAAGCACACTGAATACAAAGGCCTAAGCTGTTATTTATACTAGACCCTAACGACTTTACTGACAGATCTAGAAAGTGAAATCATCTAAGCCGTCCAAATAAAGTCTATTAAAATCTAGTCACTTGAGAAGCACATGTAGCTAACAACCTTTGAAAAACAGTAGAACAGGATCTTCACAGAAGACGAATCCGCAGACCCTCTGTGAGCTATCTCAGAGGCTCTGCTAAAATTGACTTTTAGGTTCTTATTGCCAGAGGACCATTTTCCAGAACCTCTGTGAGAGACATCAGAGGTTCTGTCATTCTTTACTTGCACGATGAAACAGCTTATGTTGCTGGTCTTCTGTTGTCTTCTGTGGAAGATACCCTTCTATCAACACTTGCAGAATTTACATACTTTTACATGAAGTAAATATTAGAGCTAACAATCTCCCCCTAAGTATGAAAAAGTAAAATTGGACAAAAGGATGCAAGAAATGACTAATTGAAAGAATTACAAGAGGAGATTAAACTCATCCTCTGAAAAGAATTACATAAAAGAAATGAATTGAAAAATTGTTGCTCAGGCCTATACTATTACAGAAGATTAGTCCACCGCAGAGTCTGGATAGTCATCTACGGCAAATTACAGATCTGACTTGATAGTTTTGTAGACTTTGAATATCCACTCTCTGAAGGAGACTTGAACTTTGATTGCTTCCAGAATACCAGACACTTCGTCCGCCCTTAGTTGCCCTCTATGCACCTCTTCTGTTACTAGGTTGAACACTCACTCAAGAGTCTCTGTCGAATACTTGTTCGCCTCTGTCGGATCAAAGAACCTTAGAATCTCATCCTTGTCCAGGAAAACAAACCTAAAGATGGGATTTTGTACAATGGTGTTGGGATGACATCTAAGTAACCAACTTAGCCTGTTCTTCAGAGGGGAAATCTTCAAGTCTGTTTGGGCCAACCTCATCGCGATATCGAAGTCCTTCTGGCTGTAGTATTTTACTTGAGCGTGTATTACTTCGATCAGCCTTCTGAGGGAAGTCGAATAGCTTAACCTCCTCTCCATGTACTTGTTAAGAATTTTGTGCAAGAAGATAAGGTCAAATACACAGAGGTTGTGGAGGTCAGCATCTGTRAAYGTRTADAGGTTGTCGTCATCCCTCTTCACCACATATTGAGCATAAAGCACGGTCTTCTTCAGCATAGTCCTTGGAGAAATGGTTTCAAGAGAAGTTATCACGTGCTCTGAGAATACCTGCTCGCGTGGCCTTGTGAGTTTTGAGAAATTAAACTTTGCAGCGGCAGAAGGCATTCCTGTAAGCTCTGGATAGTAAGGGGGCTCTGTGTCCATGACAGAGTATCGCTACCGCAGAATTTCCTCCACAGTGGTTACGGGCTCTGTACGCACTTGCTGCATGGGAATTTTGCTCATCGATTCAAGGATCTCAGTAACCCTTCCCACTGTGGGAGATTCTGGTATTCTGGTTTCTTCTTCTTCTAGAATCGGCCTCTAGGTGGACCCCTCTGGTAGGATTGGCTTGACAGTTTCTACCAGAGCATGGAACGTACCTGTGAACATTTTCTCCTTCGCCATCTTGGAGGAACAGCCTTCTCCAGCTCTGGGGATGCAGGCTCTGCCCTTTCTTGCTTGTGCCTCTGCCAAAGACGCCTTTAATGCTTGAATGAGTTCTGGGTCGTCATACTCTTCTTCATTTATCTTCTCTGGTGTCTCAGAGCTTAACCCCTTCTATGGTGACTCCTCTATAGCTTTACCCTTGCCTTTCCCCTTAGGCTCTGGAGATTTATCTTTTGAGAACAGGGCAGCTGCAGAGTCCACTATCTTTAGTGGTTTGGCAGAGGTTGTCTTCTTAGGCTCTTCAGCTTTCTTCTCAGTCTTCTTCTCCCCCTCATGACGATCATGGTCATAACCTCCTTGATCGTCATGGATTTTGGTGGCTTCTGCTTTACAAGTAACAAGGGGAGCCTTCTTCAATCGCCTTAGGATTCTGATAGCCGCCTTCTCCATTTTCTCGATCACCAACTCAGCGTTCACAGAAGCGTTGTTTATGTCGATCTCTGAGGCCCACTTCATTTTAGAGAGGTTACGATAGATTTCGCTTCTGAAGGAGTCACCCTCTTTGACAAGCTTTGAAGTGCAGTCTCTAATTGATTGGTTGGAAGCTCGGGCTTCTTTGAGGAGTTGGTCTGTATATTTGTGCACGAGCTCTCCTAGGGCTTCAACCATTGCATCTAGCTCTCTGCGAGTGGCTAGATGGTTGATGTTTGCCCTGGAGGATTTGGTATTAACACCATATGTGACTGCAGAGGAGAACATCTGCTTGATCTCATCTTTGAAGGCGGAGTAGTCTGTGTAGCCAGCGGAGATGAAATTAGTAGCAAACTGGGCGGCTACCTCTGATAACTTTGTCTTCATCTCTGGATTGAGGAAGGGTTGAGAGACAGAGTACTGAAGGCTTCTGCGAGGTCGTCTTTATGAAGGACAGAACTCTGAAGGGCTGAAAGGGTCGCCTTGAGTTCTGAAGTTGTGGATGTCAACTCCTTCAGAGCCTCTGTTATTGGTGTTAATGCCTCTGTCGATGGTTGAGAGGTGAACAAGCTTTTCAACTCGTCCAACCTATGGAATACCGCTGTGGTGAAGGTTTGTAACTCCCCCTTCGTCACATAGGTATCCTGGGAACCTAGATCACCAACACATGGTGACCTAGTAGCCTCGGAGTGTGAGGCGCCCTCAGCGACTGATTTTTCGAAGTCAGCTCGGGGACTTCCACCAGATCCTTGAACATCTCCTTTTGGAGAGCCTACCAGTGTTCTGTCGATATCTTGCCTAGTAGGTTCAGAGCCTAACTCGGCAGAGGGATCGAGTGTGGACTTCGGGCGTTCTAGACCCTCAGTCTTTGTGACTCTCGCATATGCCTCTGAAGCATACTTTGGTTGGTCACTCAAGTGTGGAGAGGCAACAGATGCCTCTTTGGGTTGTGACGAGTCCTTGGGCGATTGGACTCTTATTTTAAAACCAACATCCTTTTGAGAGGATGTTGAAGTATGTTGTGGTTCTCGGGCTATGCGTTCCACAGAGGACGAAAGAATGTCCTCTGCGAGGTTAGCTTGGGTTGGGCTCAGTGTTTGCACGCCTTTTTCAATAGGGGATCCCTCTAGAACAGGGTTCCTAGAAACGTGGGTTGCATGGGAGGGGGACTAGGATGTGTGCCTTCGGCATCTTTTACTCCCTCTTCTATCTCCAACTCTTCCTCTTCTTCGTCTAATACGACCTCTATCCCCAAATCAACTACTTCCGTAGGCGCTTTAAACTCCTGTTGAATTTGGAAGATAACATCTTGTATCTGCTCTGTTGGGGACTCC
>NW_020200745.1:0-7554 GCF_001531365.2 Cynara cardunculus var. scolymus
GTAATTTATTCTGACAAGCCATCCACATGCAAAGAGCATGTTTAGGTATGTATGCTTTATTCCATACCACCTTGTACCAATGCACAATCGGCCCCACTTCTTGTACTGTTTGCCATGCCACTTTAACCTTAAAATTTTACCGAGAATGTTTAGCATCAAGCCATCTGACCGTATCCTCAATTTGACTGGGATAAGGTATCATAATACTTTGCAGCTGTGGATATTGTTGTATCCATTCCACTGGCCAATTAGTGCCAAACCGTTGCATTAGATCAGAAACCGTGGAGTTATTATGAAAGCCATGACCATTTATGAATCTGTAAGACAACAATTAAATAAGAGGACCAAATTCACTCCACGTGTCTTCCCAGGCATGCGTAGATAAACCATTTCCCACATTGTAAATAAAAAACCGTCTGCAATGAGGTCCTAATTCTAAAAGGTTCCAGAAAAGCCAAGACCATTCATTCCTCTTCTTTATTGTCCAAAAATTTCTGCCCCGAATACAATGAGACTGAATCCAAGAGACCCACATGGTATTTCTTCGAGTCAGAATATCCCATATATGTTTAAAAAGTAAGCACCGATTCCAAATCGCTAGTCTTTTCATACCAAGACCACCATTTTGTATAGGTAAGCAAACCCTATCCCAAGAAACTCGACATTTTCCCAATTCACCCTTCGCTTTATTCCATAAAAAATTACGGAACAGCTGTTCAATTTCATGGATAGTGGTTGCCGGTACTAGAAATACCGACAGCCAATTGGTTTGCATAGATTGAAGAACAGAGATGATGAGCTGTCGTTTTCCCCCATAAGAAAGAAATTTGTTTTTCCAGTTCAATAATCGAGATTTTAGCTTAAGCACAAGAAGGTTAAAATCATGTACCTTCAATCGAACTGGAGATAGAGGAACTCCAAGGTAGCGAATAGGAAACACCCCCAGACGAAAAGGTAAGCTGTTACGAATAAGATTTTGAACATCCAACCCCACATTCCCGAAAAACACTTCACTTTTTTCAAGACTCGGAGACAAACCCGAACGATCCTCAAACAATTGAAGAGCACGTTTTATAACTTCCACTGAGGTAGCATCCCCCCCCGAGAAAATATAAACAGATCGTCCGCAAAACATAAATGTGTCAACTTGATCTCAGCACATCCTTGATGGTACGCAAAATTAGCCTTCTCCTCAAAACATTTTGTTAGAAGCATCGATAATCCTTCCATAACCACCGTAAACAAGTAAGGAGACAATGGATCCCCTTGTCGAAGACCCCGCTTACCATGAAAGAAACCCTCCTACCGTCCATTAACGCATATAGAGAAAGTAGGCGAAGAGATTAGAGACTTTATCCAATTAATCATAACTGGATGAAAACCCATTCCCTTTAGCATCTCTAAAAGAAACTGCCAGTCAACTGTATCATACGCTTTCTGGATATCAATCTTAAACTCACACTTTGGCTCCCCTTCAGATTTTTGATAACCAGCTATAAGCTCACGTGCCAATAAAATATTATCAGTCATCTGATGTCCAGGGATGAACGCAGATTGAGCGTTGCTAATAAGAAAATCCAGAGAACCTTTTATCCGTTCAGCAATAATTTTACTGATACATTTCAGCAAAACATTACAACATGCAATGGGACGATAATCAGTAACACATGAAGCATTTGGAACCTTCGGGACGAGGCATAGTAGAGTATGATTCAATTGGTAATCCAAATTTGCAGAGTAGAAGAAATTATGAATCCCAATGAGAACATCCCTACCTACCACACTCCAAGCCGCTTTAAAGAACTTTGACGAAAACCCATCAAGGCCAGGAGCCTTGTCATTCCCAATATCGAACAGAGCATCCTATATTTCCATATCCGAAATTGGCCTGATTAAATGCATAGAGTCCGATAACGATAAAGAGTGAACAAACGAGCAATCCACCATAGAAGGACAAACCAACATATTAGAATTACCCAGAATACCTTCAAAATGATTAATAAACGCTTTTGGGACATCATGATGCTCAAAAACAGTACCAAAAGAATCCCTAATAGTAGCAATATGGCTCCTATTACGCTTCTCTTTCGTAGCATGAAAGAAGAACTTTGAGTTTCCATCCCCTTCATTAAGCCAAGAGATCTTTGCTTTTTGTCGAACCATTTCCACTTGATCATTTCTAGCTTTTTGATATGCTAGCAAGAGGTGAGCAATGTCCTCTTTCAGCAAATCATTAAACGAGTCTAGATCACAAGCCAATTGAGCAACATCAAGTTCCGTCTTTAACTGAGCCACCTTTTTATCCAAACACCCATAAGAATTTTGGAGCCGACGACAAACCCCTTTCATCTCATGCATTTTCCGAAGCACTCTCTTCATATATGAACCTCTCTGAGGTTTCATCCACACCCCCTCCACAGACTTAAGGAAATCCACATGAGAGGTCACAAAATTATCAAACTTGAAACCACGATGACGAAGACGCCTACCAAATTTGAAAGAAAGAATTCTTGGAGAGTGATCTGAGATCCCCCTTGGTTCAAAGAAAACCGAGGCGTCCCCAAATCTAGCAATAAAAGCAGAATTTCCCAAAATACGATCTAATTTACGCATTATACCGTCACCCCCAGAAGGTTTCTGCGTCCAAGTAAATTGGCACCCCTGATACGAAATATCAAATAGTTATGCCTCTTCCAGACAAAGATGAAACTCCTCCATATCAGAGTTACGTCTAGAGGAACCACCCAATCCATCATGAGGAAAAAGCATTGAGTTGAAATCACCCATCACAACCCAAGCTTTCCTTTGAACAAAAGCATTAAATTTACCAATATTCCTCCAAAGGTCCCGCTTTTCCACTCCCGTATTACACCCATAAACAAAGGAAATAAAAATGGGTTCAAGGTGACCAATAATCCGAATTTCACAATGCGCATATTGTAAGTGCTGCTCAATCATTATCAAGGACAACACAGACGGATCCCAAGCGATAATAAGACGAGTGCCTTGATCACACATTAGCCCATTTGTGATCCAACTCCAATTACCAAATACTCTACCACACACATCCCTCAGTTGACTATGTATAACTTTTGACTCAATGATGCAACATAAAGAAAGATGCTTTACATGGATAAGATCACGTACCTCTTTTTGCTTTGTTAGGGCATTTAGACCCCTAATATTCCATGCGGCGAACTTTATCATTGAGAAGTTGAAGTGAAAATCTTCTCTCCTCGTTGTTCCATAGTATGCCCCTCAGTATCAATGATCTCCATATCATCATCATCACTAGATTTGTAATATGGTAATGAGGAAAACCGATTACTAATAGCTGTGCCATTTACAGCGCCTCGTCTCTGTTTGAAAGAATGGACCACCGTTTTGACTAGCTCCGAACCCCCCTTGGATAGAATTTTGACATTCGAAAAAGCATCTCTTCCTTTTGGCGTTCTCCCAACATCCACCGTACAAAATTGACTTTCCACATGTTCCACACCTTTCCCATCTAAGACTGTAGAAGCAGCAGGCCTTATAACGTCCGTGTCCTTTTTAGAACCTCCCGAGATATGCGATACCTCAGTAACCGGCTTTATAGTGCCAACACCAATTAACGTGTCATGATTAACAGATGCCGCACCTGAAGTAGTAGCCTGAGCATCAGTACAGGATCCAGAATTAGTCTTCAGCTTCCAATGTTTTCGTCTAGGTTCTTTAAACCCATCATTATTCGACGATATTTCATTAACCTTTGGCTTTTTTATTTCCCCTTTCATGCAAGACGACGTACGATGACCAAAAACTTTGCATTTCAAACATTGGGAAGGAACCCAATCATATTCCAAAACCACTTTGATCACATCCTCACCAATACCCGAAAGCCTCGGAATAACAACTTCAATTTGCCGCTGAATTTCACCCACGGCCCAAACAACCACCAAAACTTTAGCAAAAGTAGTACGACCCCAAGCTTTATCACATGTGCTAGCTGTACAAACATCCAAACGCAAAGGAACTCCAACTGCACTGGCAATACAGCTAATACCCTCTCTATTGAACGCAACAAGAGGAATGTTATAAAATTTTATCCATAACAGACATGAGGTATGCTCGGGTTTATGAAGTCCCTTGGAGGGATCCCATGTGGAGACAAAAAGCGGCCTCCCTCTAATCATGCGGGGGGACGACTCAACCACTTGATTGCAACCACCATCATCATTAAACCGAAAAAAGAAATAGCCAAGATCATTTACCATTGCATCTATAAGGCCAAACTTCCCCCATGCATTTTGCACCGCACGTAGAACAATGGGAAAAGGAAGACGAGGGCCCAAGAAATACCCATAAAGAACCGACTAGAAAGATTTAGCCATACCTCTCTTAGCTTCCAACGGAAAAAGAATCCTAGGCTTCACACTCTTTTCGATCAGAAAGTAAGTCAACTCTTGCTTTGGAGTACCTCCCACAACTGCAGCAAAAGACTTTTCGGTTTGAGGCCCACCCAAAACTGCAGGAGAGAGGCATTCCCAAACCGAGGTCCTTTTAGAGATTCCAACATTTTCCCCTACCACCGGCAAAACCGCCTCCTTTAGACCCCCATGCAACTGATCACCATGCAACGCACACAAACCCGACTCCCCAAGGATTACATCGGCAAAATCCTGTGAAGAGGGTTCCTCCAAGATAGCGTCCGCAAAGTCAACCATCGTAACAACAACTCAGGAATGCCTAGCTCCCTTAATCCCGGATCAAGAAGCCGTGGTGCTGAAACCCTCTTAGAGCGTCCTTAATAAAATAGACGAACTAACGAAGACCTCACAAAGAGGTGCTGAATATTATGTCAAGGAAACTCTTTAAAGGTGACGAAGACCACGAAAACACTTGACACGAGAAAAAAGAAACCAGAAAAGAAGTCTGAAACGAGAAAACACACCAAGAAACTGCAGCTAGCTCAAAGACCAACAGCAAAACAACGCAACAGCAATAGCACAACCCTACCCAAACAGCAACAAATGCAAAACAGCTCAAGAAGAACCAGCAACCAAGAAAACCAACAGCTTTTAAAACCAGCAGCAAAACCAAACTCAGGCGAACAGCAGCAAAGCAGCAAATCAACCAGAAAATCCCTCACACATCAGGTTACGCCTTCAAGCAGCAGCTAGGCCCAAACCACTATTAGACTACCCGCAAACAGCAACGACACCAAACACACAGCAAACCAGGCAAAACCAATAGCCACAAGCACATAAAATAATACCAAACCCTAGTCCTACAAACTGTCAAAACAACTCACAGGACCAGCAACGCCAAAAAACGCAGATCACAAACCAAAGGAGGAATAAACCAGCGAACTATAACCAATCGAAACAAAACGAAACAGCAGGTACAACCAAACCCACGAAAACGCAGAAAAAAGGGAAAACCCTAGCACCGCCGTCTAAAGCGATAGTCAAACACAAAAAAAGTCGAAAAACATACTGCAAAAGACGAAACCAGAAGAAAACGGATGAGGATGAAGACCGGTGTGGACGAAGAAACAATCAAGAAACCACCACGCCGCAGCAAACCCTAATCGGCTGTAATGAAGAAGAAACCCGTAGCCCAACGAGAACTCAGATCAAAAACGGCGAAGAAACAATCTAGACGAAACACCATGCATGCACGGAACTCCAAAATTCAAACAAACAAAAACATCATCATTGAAGAAGACGCATCCTTGAGAGAAAAAGTCAAACCCTAGTCAACCCCAAACATCACACATTAATATGAGTAATTGAGGAAGAATGGGTCTTAGCGGTCCTTAATGGGTCCAAATGGTGGYAGTGGATATAATGGGCATAATTCTTGTTAAAAAGTCCAGTTGAGTCAAAATGACACCAACTAGGTCATAATCAGTCCCATTAGACCCTGATGCGTTTAATGAGCCCGTTTTTCGTAACGAGTTAATTGGGTCAAAATGACACTAAATGGGTCATAGTTGGTGTAACTACATGTTAATATGACTAATTGAGGTAGAATGGGTCTTAAGTGTCCTTAATGGGTCCATCTACACTTATTGGGATATTGGTTCCTATTTGGTATAATCGAGTCATTTGGGTCAAAATGACAATAAATGTATCATAATTAGTCTGATTACAACCTATTAGGTTAATAGGGCTCATTTATCCATATGGATTCTAATTGGCTCAAAATGACACTAATTAGGTCATATTTAGTTTGATCAGACTTTTTTTGAACGGGAAACCAAGCAATTTTATAAACCAATAAAGGGAAGACAGCGAGACAAACGATCAACAAAACGATCGACTAGCATCAGAAAAACAGGAAACTGAAAGACCTGGTCGTCAACCCGAACCAAGCCACCAAAAGCCAAAAGGAACAAAGCCCAACAGCCTCAAACAAACAGCTAAAAATAAAAAAAAGGAGCTTAAAACTCAGAAAAGCTCCCCACGCCCACCTACGATCCACCATGATAAATAGTCTTACCCACATCCCTGCTCTCCATCCAAGCCGCACGAGTTGAAATATTATGAACAATAACAGTAATAAGTTGCTTAGAAGTGCGGCGATCGTCTGAGAAAAGTCTTCTATTTCGTTCCTGCCAGATATAATAAACAGACGCTGCCACCGCAAGTTTTTGCTTTAGACTTTTCGGGCGACTCCCAGAATCCGAAATAGCATCCAAAATTTGATCCCATGAAGAAGGAAATGTTGCCAAGTCCACCATAAACAATATACTATCCCAGACTTCTCGGGCAAATGGACATTGAAAGAATAAATGAGAATGATAATCCATACAAAGTCCGCAAAGCGAGCAAACGAGGTCCGGGGGGTCCTCATTCCAAAGCATACGATCTTGAGTAGGAAGACGCCTATGTCAAGCAAGCTATAAACAGAAAGCATGCTTAGGAATATGGCCTGAGAACCAAACCGATTTATACCAAGGTACAACTGGGTGAAATCCCTCCAACGAAGCCAAGCAGTACTAACAGTGAAATTCGAACACGAAGTACAATCATCCCCCCACAGAACTTTATCACGAATTGAAACATTCAAAGAAGGTAAAGGGGCAGGCGTAAGCTCAGGAAACCTGGTAGTCCACACATCCGTCCAGACTTCGTCCAAGCTCAAGAGAAGCTCACTAACCATAGTGACAGTAGAGAACCCACATGAATGGATAAAGCGGTAAGATATAAAAGTCGAGAGATGGCCACAGGATAACCAAGAATCCTCCCATTGATCAGACTTAATAGGTATGATGTGCTTAGTTCGTCATAATTAGTCTAATCAGACATTAATTGGAGTGATTGAGGGTCCATTTGGTGTTAGTGGATATAATTCGCCTATTTATCCTTAAAAATTTCAATTGGGTCAACACGACTCAAACTAGATCATAATTAGTCTTTTTAGACCCAAATGGGTTTAATGGGGCCAGTTATCCATAACTAGTGTAATTGGGTCACAATGACACTAAATGGGCCATATTTGGTTTGTTCAGACCTTAATAGTTATCATGGGCTTATTTCTCCTATTGAGTCTAATTGAACCATAATG
>NW_020200745.1:9960-36472 GCF_001531365.2 Cynara cardunculus var. scolymus
GTGGATATAATGGGCATAATTCTTGTAAAAAAGTCCAATTGAGTCAAAATGACACCAACTAGGTTCATTGGGACTTAATCGTACAAAAAAATATATTCTGTCAGTGATTTTTGATAAAATTTATTTTAATTAAAATTAAAATATATTCTGTCAGTGATTTTTTGTAAATGTAAGTACTTTTTTGTTATATTTGTTTAATTTTATAAATCTAATTACTTTTTGGTTGAAAAAATATTTAAGGTCTTAATCGTTCAAAATATGAATGTTCATTGGAGGTTTTTTCGGACTTTTTTCATTATTTTACCACTTTAACTAGTTGTACAAGTCATAAGAATGTATCTAACAGGTTTTAGAAAAGTCTATGGAGTTATTTAACATGTTTTGGATTGTCCAAAGACTTATTTGTTCCAAAAATTGTCCAATGAGTTATTTAACATGTTTTAAATTGCCCAAGGACTTATTTGTTTAAAAAAATTATCCAAGGAGTAATTTAACATTTTTTAGAATATCCAAAGACTTATTTGTTATTTAACATATTTTGAAATGTCCATTAAGGTTTTTTAGACTTTTCCCTGATTTAAATGAATTCATAAGTTTATCCGTTTAAAAAACAAACAGCTCAAGATTTCAGACTATTTCAAACTTCGGAAGAAGAAAAAAAAACGCACGCACCGGAGATGGGTACATAGGAGGAGCTCAGTTGATTTGATTTGGTAGCACAGTTGAGCACCAAAGACCACCCAACAATGGCGGGTTTTTCCTCTGCGGTCTCAAATACGACCTTTTTCTCTGTAACATCAAAGAGTCATCAGTCCTCTTCTCGTCCCTATACTTACTTCTTTGCAGTAGCCACCATTTCTTTCCCTCTTCTTTCCTCTCGAACACGATGTCGTCGCCTCACTCCCACACTAATAACAGAATCTCTCAAGGTTTTGTCAGAGCATTTTTCTTTTTGTTTCTCTCTTTTACATCCAAAATAATGGTTTATTTATTTGCTCATCACTTGTTTGTTGAAATGTCTACAAGTCTGTTAATATTTTCAGGAAAATTTAGGCCTCGTTACGAAGACATGGGGTGATTTCACAAGCTTGAATTACTGGGTCATTCGGGATTATTATCGTCTTGTAGAGTACGTTAACTCCTTCGAGTCTCGAATTCAGAAGTTCTCTGATGAACAAGTTTGAGTGTTTTAATTGTTTTCCAAAGCTTGCTGACTTTACTTTTGGGGCATCCACTGCATGATGCTTTTTCTATATCAAGAATCTTGATTTTTATTATTGGTTAATCAGCTAACTGCAAAAACTGCTGAGTTCCGCCGACGGTTGGGAAAAGGATAGACACTTGCAAATATTGAAGCTGGTTATTAAATAGCTGATCTCAAGTTTCTGGCATTAAAGTTTGTGTCTTTTTGTATGGAATAGTTGAAGTATTTACATTACATAATGATACCGCAGAGGCATTTGCTATTGTTCGTGAAGCTGCCAAGAGGAAGCTTGGTATGCGTCATTTCGATGTGTAGGTCTCTTTCTCTGTCTCGTATGTTTGTTGTAAGTTGTAATTGGAGTATGCAACTTGAACCAAACTAGATAAATTCAATGCACTTATTTATGTGTTTAAGTGCGAAATTTGGTTAATTAACTTGCTTAGAATTTGTCCCTGCAATTGCTAGATTATTGGTGGTGCAGTGCTTAATGACGGGTCTATTGCTGAGATGAAAACTGGAGAGGGGAAGACATTGGTTTTGACATTGGCTGCATATCTTAATGCCTTGACTGGCGAGGGTGTTCATGGTATGGGTATTATAGATGCTTGTACTTCAAATTTTGCTGTAACTGTTCATCTTTTTTCTATACTCCCTTTCAGTTACTCCAGTAACCTCTTGTTGTACTTTAATTTGTTGTACATGTTTATTTGGACGGTGATTCATTCAAATACAATGAAAGCATGTCAAACTGCAAAATATAAACTATGATTTGATCTGCAAGGAGCACAAGATGACACCTATATTTTATTGATTTACTGTATCTGCCTTCTTAGTGGTTACTGTCAATGATTACCTTGCTCAACGTGATGCTGAGTGGATGGGTCGTGTCCATCGCTTCTTAGGCCTTTCTGTTGGTCTTATCCAAGTAAGTTGTTAAGCTATGTACCCATATGTGATAACATGCATAAGCTAGTCCTTACAACTTCCTCTTTAATTATTTTCTTTTGTATTACCACGTATAGAGAGGGATGAAAGCTAAGGAAATGAGGTCTAATTATAGATGTGATATTACGTACACCAATAATTCTGTAAGTCTGATTTTTCTGGCTGCAACTGTCATCATTTTACTTTCTTATACAAGTGCAAGTGGGTCGTTCTATCATGCACTATGACTGTAAATTTAATTGTGCTAGGAACTTGGTTTTGACTATTTGAGAGATAATCTTGCTGGAAGCAGTGGACAACTTGTTATGAGATGGTATTGCCACATTTTTTGTACTATGTACATTTGATTTGGATCGTCTCTGGGATTAATAGCACAGTGTTTTTCAGGCCAAAACCGTTCCATTTTGCAATAGTTGATGAAGTTGATTCTGTCCTAATTGATGAGGGGAGAAACCCATTGCTGATAAGTGGTGAGGTATATGTTCTTACTATAAGTTCTGCCCTTATTTGTGTAGAAGGAATGCYGGATGTATCTTCTGGATCCAAACCAAMGCTGTAACTTAAAAGCTTTAATACTTTGATCTGCATCTCAGGCTACTACAGATGCTGCACGCTATCCAGTTGCTGCCAAAGTAGCCGAGCTTCTCATGCGTGGCCTTGTACCCTACTTTCTCGCCCCCTCTATTTCCTTTTGATGTTTATTCCTCGCTATCCATCTCCATCATGGGCTCATGGCTCATGGCTCATTATTTATTTCACTACACATCATTACAATATAGAGCTTAAGGATAATTCAGTGGAGTTGACTGAAGAAGGAATTGCCCTATCTGAGATGGCTCTTGAAACAAATGATCTACGGGATGAGAATGACCCTTGGGCTAGGTAACTTTAATTTTATCATATTTTTTATTTTCATCTAGTAACCATTAGGCTTGTCAAATAATTTTGAGCTTTATCATCATAAAAATATTGTAGATTTGTCATGAATGCTTTGAAAGCCAAGGAGTTCTATCGCCAAAATGTCCAATACATTGTTAAAAATGGGAAAGCTCTAATAATAAATGAGGTAATGAACAAATTCTCATGAATGATCAAGTTATTTTTGCTTATCTTTTTTTCATTTATAGTTGTGTTCTTTTCTCTTCCGCCTTTTTCGACTACTTGACATCTGACCAAGAGTAAATCAATGTTTTGAAACTGTGAACCTATTCGGTGTAGCAACCATAGAAGACTACCATAGTAAAATTGATAAGTAGAGGAATAGTCATAATGAATTGCCATCCTGATATGCAGATGAAGCCTTGACCTTGGCTATCTAATATATATATTGTTTAGGCATATAATGATAAAAGTATTTTGAATCTTGTGCCTGAAAGTGTCTGCATTCGATCCGGAGCGTCAATTTGGGAATTTGATATTGCATTGAAACAAACAATAACCTCTATGTTGGTGCTCAAGAGTATAAAACTGTCAATCATGCATGATATTAGTGGAGTTAACTCATGTACATGAATGTACTTGAACTAAGAATGATTGTATTATTCAATGACCATTCATGTAGGCATTGTATTGTTGATGTCATGAGCTACTCTGGCAGACTGGCACACAATTCATCATCGTCTTTTGGTGATTGAACCTTCCATAGGCCTCAGATTATGCAAAAGTATTCAACAAAACATAGGCACTTAATGAGCTTTGAGAAGCTAAAATAACATATACTCAAGCTTCACCACAAACATTGTACTCCTATGAAAGCATATGTTATGTACCCACATTAGGCCCAAGCCCATCCATACTAGTTATTCTAGAAGGGGTTAGAAAGGGATTTTTAGGTAGTTAGTTGTAAGTGGGTACATAACATTACCCCACCCCCAAAGAACCACCTTGTCCTAAAGGTGGATAGAAAAAATAGAAGAACTGCTGCGGTATCAACATCTCCCACCCCGTTGCCACCAAAGTCACTTCCTCCCCAAAGCTCCATTTCACCTACATAGAAGGACCGCATTATGTCATTACCACTCCCTGAATGCCTTACGAAAATATCACACTTTCTTTTCAATTCAACGTTCAAAGTCACAAGAATTTCAGCAAGTCTGCCACTCATATTCTCAGCCACATACCCCTAGATATGAGTGTTCTCAGCCTTTAAGCCCAGTCCTGCAATCGGAAACCATTATAACAGTTTTGTTTCATGTTGTGAGTAATGTGCTGAACTCCACAGCAGGACATCTTCCTCATCTTGAGTAGTCTTAACACCATAAGACTCGGCTGCCCACTTCACCTTAACCACCATTCTGATGAACTCCATCAGACCTGGCCAACCAATAATACACTCCCACACAAGGTACTTAATGATTTTGTGGCAGCACCAAACAAAGATCAACCCAACTAGCATAGTCACAACTTTGCTAACCTTATACAATTCTTTCACTAATGTGTTTTCTTCACTCTAAGATGACTCATGAATCTGGAAATACACATCTCTTGACTGAAGATTCTTTCTTGTCTCTATTACCCATCTGATACAATTCCCCTTTACAACCTCGGTCCCTTGAGACATTACCATGGAGGCATGGAGTTTAAATCCCCCATTTTTTGATTTTTCTCCTTAAAAGACTCCACTTCCTGATTCTTCTCTTTTAGAAAACCATCCACCCCTGGATCCTCTTCTTCACTATTGTGGCTTTTCTTCTCAAGTTCTTTAACCAGAGGACATGTATCAAACCTCGAGGTCCTACTATCTTTTTCCAGCCAACGGTTACACGCCGTACCATGGGCATTTGGCGTCAATCGAGGTATCAGTGTTGGCGGTGGCAGTGGTGGTGGTGGTAATTATTGNTTTTCCAGCCAACGGTTACACGCCGTACCATGGGCATTTGGCGTCAATCGAGGTATCAGTGTTGGCGGTGGCAGTGGTGGTGGTGGTAATTATTGTCGAGCGTCTCCCAACCAATAACCCCTATATGTTGTTAACAATACCGAGTCCTTCAAGAGGTTGCTCATCAATATTACGTTTGGCACAAGGTTAGGCCAAGCTGAAATAAATTGATTAGGCTTGGGCCCTAAGAGGTTCATTAACATGGGCTTTCTTGATGTCTCCCATTTTGCTTTCTTCAACTGGAACCCAGATCCAATATTTACRAACTGGAAACCAAATCCATCGCTCTATCCTTTCTTGGTGACTTTTGTTCTGCTTGAGGGTGGCGGCACAAYCGGCAGCAAGCAAGGCTCTAGACGGTTGTGGCCTAACCTGGTGGTCGATTTGTAGGTTCGATGGTTTGATAAATCGGTGGCAACTGTGGATCAACGTATGGCTGACTCGGTTTTGACCGCACTCCATATCCCAACCGAGTTGAATTGCTTCCTGAATAATCGACTGCTTCTCCTTTTCCTTCAGCCTTCTYGTTATATTCTTCTCCCTCATCGTTGATCACCATCTTGACCCTGAAGCKGTCATGGCTGATATCTGGGATTTGTCCATGGACAAACTCCTCACTATTGGRGGTAAAACCTTCAGATTCGATCTCAGACGGTGAAGAACCCCCTGATTTTGTTGGGTTTTCAATGTAGGAACATGATTGGGATCGATTGATACTTACCTCTTCACAAATCATCTCCTTAAATTTTTGATTGAGCAGAGTCATATGGTCTCGAAACTGTTGCTTAATGTCKGTAACAATGGAATAGATATAGGCCACCTCTTTCCTGGATTCATTCTTCTGTGGAATCATATTACTGGCCGTGGCTTCAAACGCACAATACGACAACTGCAATTCCCTGGACATGGACTCGGTAATKCTCTGATACCAATTTGTTATGAACCCAAATTAAGGATCAAACAAACAATGAAATGAACCGGTCGATTGCTGGAATTCAACAGTAAACAAGTGGTTTCTGGCTATTCGAGAGGCTGGAGCTCTCCTAAGAAAACACACAATAATTTCTCGATGCCTCTACTCTCCTCCACACCTCTATTTATACTGGACTTAGTATAAGTAACTACCTAAAATACCCTTTCTAGAATAACAAGTATGGATGGGCTTGGCCTAATGTGGGTATATAACATTAGTATGGATGGGCTTGGGCCTAATGTGGGTACATAACAACATAGACATAGCCATGTAGAGTCTGAGAGTCATCTCTGTTATCTAGAAAAAGTTATATTAACTTAATATAGCAATATAGCAATATAGCATGATGATTTGACTACTATGTTGCCAAGTAAAGAGTTATAGTTATGAGCTGAAGATGCTTTTAATTGAGAACTTGAAAGTTCAAGTTTCCAGCTTCCAACTTCCAAYTTCAGTCTTCAACTTTTCATTTCAAGAGATTTAGTCTAGGCCACTAGTCCTCTACCATTCTTCCTTTCTAAATTTGTAAGAAATTTAGGAACTCCCAGCAGTTCAAAAACCTTAATCTTAGAGGTGGTAGTTTATGGACCAACTTGCAACCCTTGTATTTGGTGGAAACATTTATCATATTGATGTAACTTAATAAGTACGCTTTCAATTATTTGAAGTTGACCGGGAGAGTGGAAGAAAAACGACGATGGTCGGAGGGAATTCACCAGGCTGTGGAGGCCAAAGAAGGTCTACAGATCCAGGTATATAGTTATGTATGATGATTAGCATCTGTGTTATACCACATCTTTATTCTTCTTGGTAACCCTTCTGTAAAGTTACTAAATTGTATTTCTCTTGAACTTCTTAGGCGGATTCAGTTGTAGTGGCGCAAATTACTTATCAATCACTGTTTAAGCTATATCCGAAGCTTTCGGGGATGACAGGGAYTGCAAAAACTGAAGTATTGACATTC
Organism: Cynara cardunculus var. scolymus; assembly: GCF_001531365.2. Lineage (NCBI taxonomy): Eukaryota > Viridiplantae > Streptophyta > Magnoliopsida > Asterales > Asteraceae > Cynara > Cynara cardunculus. The sequence continues at coordinate 16,925 of NW_020200745.1, forward strand.
TATGAATTTACATATTGTTCTTAAGTACAACTCCTAGATGTCTTACCTCTACTTATTATGGCAATATCTATTTCTTAACACTGTTACAGGAAAAGGAGTTCTTGAAAATGTTCCAGATGCCTGTTATTKAAGTGCCCACAAATATGCCAAATATTCGTATTGATTTAMCCATCCAAGCTTTCGCAGTAAGACATTAAGTTCTGTGACCATTCACACCAAAATTTTCTTGTGGGAAGTACTTATTTTTAATCTTCATTAACAGTGTTTTTGATTGTTTTGATTACATAGACTGCTCGTGGTAAATGGGAATATGTTCRTGAAGAAGTTGTAAGTATGTTCAGAGTTGGTCGTCCTGTTTTAGTTGGGACCACTAGGTACTAAGTGATATTATCTCTTAAATTCATTCTCCACTTGTGATTTTTTGGTGGTTGTTATCATAGTGAAAATGTCTAATTAAAATCTAAAAATGTGCTATATTCCTTTGACTTCAACCATATTGAAGTTAGTGACTTTAGGTCAGGACCTACATTATTGAGAAGTCTATGTGTCCTCTTTAGTTGAGACCTTAACCTTTTGTGATCATTTGAGCATTAGAGGCGGTGAGGATGCAAAGTGTTGGACATCCTGTTCTATATTTCCAGTTCYTTGTCCTTTTTGGCTTAAAGAATCACCAGCACTTTCTGCTACTTGGKTTTGCTATTTAGGATGCCTACACCATCTTTTCAACTGCCTGCTGTTACCAGTAAGAGAGAAATAGTGGTTTCATACTTGCTTATGGCTTGTGCATGTATATTTAGCTCAAGAGTTGCATGCTATTACTTAAAGTTACAACTAATATAAGTTTTAAGTGTAGCCTGAATATAACTTGGTTTCAAATTGCTGCATGTCCAATTTGTAAGTATACTTTTAGCTATAAAGGTTCATTTGGCACAGAGAGATAGGTTTTTTGCTGATATAGTAGTCTAGGTTGGCTTGTGAATTGGTCATTCCTAATCAGCTAGTTTTTGCATTTTCATGCAACACGTGTCAGTAAAGGCATTCTATGATACTTTTTTTGTGTTATGCAGTGTCGAGAATTCAGAATATTTATCTGCTCTACTGATGGAAAGCAAGATCCCTCACAATGTCCTCAATGCACGACCAAAGGTTTATTCTCTTATKCAGCAATGCAATTGAATGCTCACTTCTTGTAGGATTGATTTATGATCTATACTAGTGAAACAGGTTTGTTAAGCCTAAATGAAACATAATTCTTGAGTTGACAATGTTTGTAACAAGGGTTGTTGCTTTTAGTATGCTGCCAGAGAGGCTGAAACTGTGGCCCAAGCTGGAAGAAAGTATGCTATCACCATATCTACGAATATGGCTGGAAGGGGCACAGACATTATATTGGGAGGTAATCCGAAGGTGCGTTCTTGTTCAATATCTTGTAGATGGAATTAATTTATGATATCTGGGTGACATTTTGAAGTAAATGYTTTACTAATTGTTGTTAGTTTGTGTAGAATTCTTTCTATTTCACTTGTCTCAAAAGAGGGAGGTACAAAGGCTATATATACACAAAGAATATGAAAAGAAAAGGAAAGGATTCCTAAGATATTCACAGTAGCAAATTACAAGGAGATATTACCCATAATCTCCAATTCCTATTTTACTATGATATCGAGTATCTTCAAGGATATTGAGTATCTTCAAGGATATTGAGTATCTTAACACTCCCCCTCAAGCTGGAGCATAGATGTTAATCATGCCCAACTTGTTACAAATAAAAGAGATTCATGAACCAGGTAATGCTTTGGTAAAATCAGCAAGTTGTCTTCGTGTTCGAACAAAGGGTGTTGAGATGATTCCATCTTCTAGCTTTTCACGAGTGAAATGGCAGTCAACCTCGATGTGTTTTGTTCTTTCATGAAACACRGGATTGTTTGCAATGTGGATAGCCGCCTCATTATCACAATATAGGTTCATTGGTTTAGATTGAGCAAACACAATTTCACCTAGGAGATTATGCAACCATATCAGCTCGTAACTGGTTTGGGCCAAACCCTTTATTTAGATTCAACACTTGACTGGGAAATGACATTCTGTTTCTTGCTTTTCCATGAAACTAGTTTCCCTCCAACCAACACACAATAGCCTGTCGTAGACTGCCTAGTAGTAGGATTCCCATTATAATCGGCATCTGGGAACCCTTCTATGACGTGATGACCGTGATTTTGATAAAGGATATCGAGACCAGGAGCACCCTTTACGTACTTRAGTATATGCCTAATAGTGTCCCAATGTGGAGTTCTCGGAGATGACATAAACTGACTTGCTACACTCACTGGAAAAGCGATGTCAGGACGTGTAATCGTAAGGTAGTTTAGCTATCCCACAATTCTTCTGTACTTTTCTGGATCCTCAAGTAGATCTCCATCGTCCGCTTTCAATTTCATATTTGGAATCATTGGAGCCTCACAAGGTTTTGTTTCAATCATACCAGAGTCATTCAATATATCCGAACAATATTTCTGTTGAGACAAACATATCCCTTTCCTAGTACGAGATACTTCAATTCCCAATAAGCATTTTAAAGGACCTAGGTTCTTTGTTTGAAACCGAGATGCAAAGAAGTCTTTTAGCTTCTTGATCCTAGTCTCATCACTCCCAGTAATCACAATGTCGTCAACGTATACCACTAGTAGAATACATCCTGAAGATGACGAAGTAAGGAACACAAAATGATCATAAGAGCTCCTCCGTAAGCCAAACTCAGTCACTACGACATTGAACCGTCCAAACCAAGCACGAGTGGATTGCTTTAAACCATACAATGATTTACGCAGTTTAGAGACTCTACCAGACTCCCCCTGAGCAACAAACCCAGGTGGTTGCTCCATATAGACTTCCTTATGTAAATCACCATGCAAGAAGGCATTTTTCACATCCAGTTGGTGTAGTAATCAGTCGTAAGTAGCGGCTAATGAAACAAACTGGCAGATGGATGGTACCTTAGCCACAGGAGAAAATGTCTCGTGGAAGTCGACCCCATAAGTCTGAGCTTATCCTTTGGCTACCAATCGGGCTTTCAGACGAGCCACAAATCCATCTGGATTAACTTTCACAGTGAATACCCATTTACAGCCAATTGTCTTTTTGTCTGCAGGTAACTCTACCAAATCCCATGTATCATTATGATCGAGAGCATTMATCTCATCAATCATAGCATCCCGTCATCCAGGATGGGCCAAAGCTTCACCAACCGTTTTAGGAACAAATAAAGAATCAAGTATAGAGATCAATAAACGAGAACGTGAATAAAATTTATCATAGGAAACAACAGAAGAAATAGGGTAAGTACATGAGCGCTTACTTTTCCAAAGAGCAATAAGAACATCAAGATCAGGAACCTGTGTATCTGAAGGTGGTGGATCACTCGAAGCAAGAGGATCATCATTAGGCAGATCTGCAAACGATAATGAAGATGGTGTTGGGTTGGGATATATGTAGGTCGTTGCCGTCTATTATATACATAAACTATTGGTGGTTTAGTAGGCTCTTGGGTATGTGTCGAGTCGAATGGGGTAGTAGACTCAGGAACATGTATGGTATACACCAACAAATCATCACTATCTCTTGGGTTGCAAGGAGTGGACATTGGAAAGAAGGGTATATTCTCATGGAATGTAACTTCTCGTGATACAATGTATCGATTAAGCATGGGGGAAAAACTTATACCCTTTTTGAAGTCGAGAGTAACCAAGAAAGACACATTTCACAGACTTTGGATCCAACTTAGTTATGTGAGGTCGGGTATCGCGGACAAAACAGGAACTACCAGAGATCTTTGGGTCGACAGGAAACAATGATTTTGTAGGAAATAGAACTGAGAAAGGACTTTTACCATCCAAGACAGCGGAAGGCATTCGGTTGATAAGAAAACAAGCGGTGGCAACCACATCAGCCCAGAAGACTTTAGGAACAGTCATGTGAAATAATAGAGCCCGAGCAAGCTCTAGGAGATGACGATTCTTTCGTTCCGCAACCCCATTTTGGGCTGGTGTGTCAACACAGGAAGACTCATGAAGAATGCCATTTTGAATCATATATGATTGAAATGTTTAGGACAAATATTCTTTTGCATTATCACTATGAAGAGTTTGAATGGAGACTTTAAATTGGGTTTTAATCTCAGCATAGAGTGAACAAAAATGTGTGAATACCTCAATCGATTTTTCATAAAGTAAAGCCAAGTAGTGGGAGAGTAATCGTCAACAAACGTAACAAAATACTTAAACCCAAGTTTTGAAGTAACAAGACATGGTCCCCAAACATCATTATGGACCAAATCAAATGGGGATGAGGCCTGCTTATTGCTGACTCTAGGACTTAAATGAATATGCTGATGTTTGACAAACTGACAAGTGACAAGACTCACTGTAGAGAAGGTAAATAAGAAAACTCAGGGCACAACTTCTTCAGATTGTGTATAGATGGATGATCTAATCAACTTCTTCACAACAGCAAATTACAAGGAGATATTACCCATAATCTCCAATTCCTATTTTACAATGATATCAAGTATCTTCAAAGATATTGAGTATCTTCAAGGATATTGAGTATCTTAATAGTTTGCATGATGGGTGAGTGTCAATGGAGAGGCTGCTGATCACAGTTGATGACATTTTTAAAGTAAAAATCTTTGTGTACTTGATTAGAAAGCTGTTTGCACAAATTCAAGATATTTTGGATTCTTTTGAATTGCATCTTAGGTGAAAATTCATGTACAAATAACAGGAGTTATAAATTAAAATAATAATAGCTTCAAAGGTTACATGGCGTATGTAGCCAAAAGTTTCGATTTTAACCTCCAACCTTTACAATTAATGAAAGTGACAAGTATGCTTTACTTCTCTACCTGGGTGGGGTTAATTTTACAAGAAAGATCCTAAATTTCTAACTTATACAGAATGCTAGTTTTTCCCCAGTGGCTTACTGGAAAGGCTGGCTTGTGCCAATCCCCATGCTAGTTCAGCCTCTGCTGACATATGTAGCACTTTTATTTCTATGTCTCCTCGGGTGCTCTTGTAATGTCTAGTAGTTCCCAAATATAGTGATATTTTCATTCAAGGTACAAAGAACACATTAACAGCATGTTATTTATATTAATTTCAGATGCTTGCAAAAGAAGTTATAGAGGATAGCATACTTTCGCATATGAGTAAGAATACTCCTGATAGCGAGGTTGAGGAACCAAAGTCGCAAAAGGTAATTTGTCCAACATCTTTGTTGTGCTGTCGTAATCAGTTCCTTATCATCTTTCGGTTGTGTAGGCATTGCCAAAAATGAAAATTGGACCATCATCGTTGGCTTTGCTAGCTAAGACGGCTCTAATGGGTTAGTGACCTATGCCTTCAATTCATCATTTGAGAACCCCTCATAAATTCCATTTAAATGTTAAATGGTAGTATTTGACTTGCATTGCTTGTTCTTTTGTTTGGGAGAGGCAATGATTATGAATAATAATGCAGCTAAATATGTAGCCAAAAGTGAGAGCAAGAGTTGGACATATCAGAAGGCAAAATCTATTATTTCAGAGTCAATCGAGATGAGCCAGTTTGTGGCTTTAGATGAGCTTGAAAGACTTGTCGAGGAACAGGCAGAGATGTACCCTCTCGGTCCTTCCATTGCACTTGTTTATTTATCAGTTCTTAAGGACTGTGAAATTCACTGTTTCAACGAAGGATTGGAAGTGAAACGTCTTGGTGGTCTCTATGTGATTGGAACATCTTTGCATGAGTCCCGACGAATTGATAATCAGGTAAGACTTTACAGGAGATGCGATTTTATTCTTACGTATATAATCATCGTAGATAGCCATTGTCATCCTCTTGTCAACTAGTTCCAGAAAATTGGACATTTCTATCTCATGGAATGATGGGAAGTATATTTATCGTCTTTTCTCTTGCAAACTACATTTTCTGGTGTTGTATTTTGCTTTAGTTGTCTCAATAACTGCTTTAGGTGTACTTCACATAGTATCCTTGGTTCTGTAGACAGCAATATAATAAATGATAGGTTCAATCTACGGTTATTGAGGTCTCCTAAAAAGATCTACTAAATTTATTTGGGATTTTTTGAGATTTCGGATGCAATTTGTATACCAATATACCATATTGACTCAATAACTGCTTTAGGTGTACTTCACATAGTATCCTTGGTTCTGTAGACAGCAATATAATAAATGATAGGTTCAATCTATGGTTATTGAGGTCTCCTAAAAAGATCTACTAAATTTATTTGGGATTTTTTGAGATTTCGGATGCAATTTGTATACCAATATACCATATTGAGAGGTTAAAAATTTTCTTTGATTTACTTCATTTGACTTGTTTTTTTCTTGACCATTCTTGTCTTTTACTAACCACAAGTGACCTACTTGTAGTGTGCACAAAAAACTTGTATGTTGATGTAAGTTTTGGAAGAAAATTTTGATTTCTCTCCCTTAATAAAAAAGCAGAATATGCAAGTATTTATAAGATTTACAATGACCGTAAAGGGTCTATAAATAACTATCTAAAGCTAATAAAGAGAACCTATTTGACTAGGGAAACTGTGCTTAGAGATAAACCAGGAAAACTACCCATATCCTTATATATCTTTTCATAATTCGTGACTCCCCCTCAAGTTGGATTGAAGATATATTTTAGGCCCAAAAGGGTTGTGGCGTAGTGGTTGAAGTCCTGGGGAATGTGGTGGAATATCYCATYTGYCTAGGATTCGGTTCCAGGCGTACACAACAATTATGGCCACTTATCTCAGGGCTGATTTCTTACAGTCACAATTTGCCGGGATTAGCCTCTCGGACACCCTTCTAAAAAAAGTTGGATTTGAGATATCTTTTAAGCCTATTTCTAGTCGTAAGTTCTTTTAATTCGACCTTTCTCGTTGACTTATTTAAAATTTTTATATCCGGAATTGGAACGACCTATGTTGTAATGGAGGAGAGAAGGTGTCGTGAAAGGACTAATTAAAGGTAAGCCCCGAGTCAACCCACGCTCGTTGTTGCCTATATAGCTGTATAGCTTTCTAGAGTAGAGAYCTAGCTATGCATTCTAARCATGCAGGTTTGAATAGACCTTCCTRAAGAYYTCAGCTGTTTGTTGAGAGGCTGGCACAAATGGTAAACAAACAGCGCCATATTGAATCCTTTCCTTGCTGAAGTGTCGATTGATTTCCACATGTTTGGTTTGATTATGGTGCACTAGATTATTAGCAATGCTAATTGCTGCGTTGTTATAACAAGTGAGTTTCATTGGAGCTTCTATCTTCAATTGGAAATCTTTTTAGATCCATTGTAACCAGTTCAACTCACATGATCCTTTGGCTATAGCTCTAAAATTTTCTTTTGCACTGCTGCGAGCAACAACACTTTGCTTCTTGTTTCCCAAGTCATCAAGTTCCCCCATGCGTAATAATAATAGCCAACGTAACAACAATAGCTAGTTGTAGACCTACTATTAGTGACTGATCTCATCCAATCAACATTTGTATGAGCTTCAATGCTTCGACTTTCTCGTTTTCTGAACATTAGACCTTTCATGGGAGAARCTTTTAGATGCTGAAGTACATAACAGATKCTTYCTTATGTGCCTTCTTAGGTGAGTRCATGAATCTACTTATAGAGCCTACAACAAAGGCAATGTYAGGTTGTTTGTGAGATAAATAAGTCTACCAACAAGTYTTTRATATAGAAGAGTATCAACACTGTCATCTTTGCTATCTCATAACYTTACATTAGGATYAACAAGAGTATCAAATGGCTTGCACAGAAGGGCTAGCATGTATTTCCTTTGACTAACAACTATTCTTTTTTAAGACCTTGCAATCTCCATTCCTAGGAAGTATTTGAGACTTCCAGGGTCCTTGATTTTGAACTCATTTGCTTAACTCTTCTTTAATTGAGCAATTTCCTCTATATCATCACTTGCCAAGATAATATTGTCTACATAGAACATTGTGTGTCTGCTTGAGCTTGTGAATACCCTTGTTTCTTTACTGAGYTAGTGAATTTTTCAAACCATGCTCGTGGAGATTGTTTCAATCCGAAACATTACCTTTTTATTTTGCACACCTTAGAGTCAAAGTTGTCTTCAAAACATGGAGGTGCATCCCTAAACACTTCCTTTAAATCACCATTTAGAAAGGCAGGATTTTACATCCAATTGTTGTAACTGCCAGTCTAAATTAACTGCAATGGAGAGAAGAAGAATTATATTGAGTTTAGCGACCGGTACAAAAGTCTCCGAATGGTCGATACATTAAGTCTAAGTGAAAACCTTGTTGGAATGTAGGCTTCGGCCTACTAAGTTAGACAAAAGGGAGGAGGCATAAAGTAAGGAGCCGGCCCTAGCCCAAAAGGAGYYGGCCCTAGCCCAAAAGGAGCCGGCCCTAGTCTCTACCCTAGTTTCCTTGATTAGGAGATAACCCTAATTATGTTTGTCTATATATTTAATCTCATTGTACTTGTAAACGTTGTAGCACCTAAATAAAGAAAACCCTAGTTGCCCCCGTGGACTAGCACGATCAATCTGATNAACACAAAATGATCATAAGAGCTCCTCCGTAAGCCAAACTCAGTCACTACGACATTGAACCGTCCAAACCAAGCACGAGTGGATTGCTTTAAACCGTACGGTTTATGCAGTTTAGAGACTCTACCAGACTCCCCCTGAGCAACAAACCCAGGTGGTTGCTCCATATAGACTTCCTCATGTAAATCACCATGCAAGAAGGCATTTTTCACATCCAGTTGGTGTAGTAACCAGTCGTAAGTAGCGGCTAATGAAACAAACAGGCGGATGGATGGTACCTTAGCCACAGGAGAAAACGTCTCGTGGTAGTCGACCCCATAAGTCTGAGCATATCCTTTGGCTACCAATCGGGCTTTCAGACGAGCCACAAATCCATATGGATTAACTTTCACAGTGAATACCCATTTACAGCCAATTGCCTTTTTGTCTGCAGGTAACTCTACCAAATCCCATGTATCATTATGATCGAGAGCATTCATCTCATCAATCATAGCATCCTGCCATCCAGGATGGGCCAAAGCTTCATCAACCGTTTTAGGAACAGATAAAGAATCAAGTGTAGAGATCAATAAACGAGAACGTGAATAAAATTTATCATAGGAAACAACAGAAGAAATAGGGTAAGTACATGAGCGCTTACTTTTCCAAAGAGCAATAAGAACATCAAGATCAAGAACCTGTGTACCTGAAGGTGGTGGATCACTCGAAGCAAGAGGATCATCATTAGGCGGATCTGCAGACGATGATGAAGATGGTGTTGGTTTGGGATCTGATGTAGGGTATATTCTCATGGAATGTAACTTCTCGTGATTACAATGTACCGATTAAGCATGGGGGAAAAACTTATACACTTTTTGAAGTCGAGAGTAACCAAGAAAAACACATTTCAGAGACTTTGGATCCAACTTAGTTATGTGAGGTCGGGTATCGCGGACAAAACAGGAACTACCAGTGATCTTTGGGTCGACAGGAAACAATGATTTTGTAGGAAATAGAATTGAGAAAGGACTTTTACCATCCAAGACAGCGGAAGGCATTCGGTTGATAAGAAAACAAGCGGTAGCAACCACATCAGCCCAGAAGACTTTAGGAACAGTCATGTGAATTAATAGAGCCCGAGCCACCTCTAGGAGATGACGATTCTTTCGTTCCGCAACCCCATTTTGAATCATTATCACTATGAAGAGTTTGAATGGAGACTTTAAATTGGGTTTTAATCTTAGCATAGAGTGAACAAAAATGTGTGAATACCTCAGATCGATTTTTCATAAAGTAAAGCCAAGTAGTGGGAATCGTCAACAAACGTAACAAATACTTAAACCCAAGTTTTGAAGTAACAAGACATGGTCCCCAAACATCAGAATGGACCAACTCAAATGGGGATGAGGCCCGCTTATTGCTGACTCTAGGACTTAAATGAATATGCTGATGTTTGGTAAACTAACAAGACTCACTATAGAGAAGGTAAATAAGAAAACTCAGGGCACAACTTCTTCAGATTCTGTAAAGATGGATGATCTAATCAACTTCTTGATATCGAGTATCTTCAAGGATATTGAGTATCTTAATAGTTTGCATGATGGGTGAGTGTCAATGGAGAGGCTGCTGATCACAGTTGATGATATTTTTAAAGTAAAAATCTTTGTGTACTTGATTAGAAAACTGTTTGCACAAATTCAAGATATTTTGGATTCTTTTGAACTGCATCTTCGGTGAAAATTCAAATGTACAAATAACAGGAGTTATAAATTAAAATAATAATAGCTTCAAAGGTTACATGCCAAGTATATAGCCAAAAGTTTCGATTTTAACCTCCAACCTTTACAATCAATGAAAGTGACAAGTATGCTTTACTTCTCTACCTGGGTGGGGTTAATTTTACAAGAAAGATCCTAAATTTCTAACATATACAGAATGATAGTTTTGCCCCAGTGGCTTACTGGAAAGGCTGGCTTCTGCCAATCCTCATGCTAGTTCAGCCTGTGCTCACATATGTAGCACTTTTATTTCTATGTCTCCTCGGGTGCTCTTGTAATGCCTAGTAGTTCCCAAATATAGTGATATTTTCATTCAAGGTACAAAGAATACATTAACAGCATGTTATTTATATTAATTTCAGATGCTTGCAAAAGAAGTTATAGAGGATAGCATACTTTCGCATATGAGTAATGATACTCCTGATAGCGAGGTTGAGGAACCAAAGTCGCAAAAGGTAATTTGTCCAGCATCTTTGTTGTGCTGTCGTAATCAGTTCCTTATCATCTTTCGGTTGTGTAGGTATTGCCAAAAATGAAAATTGGACCATCATCGTTGGCTTGCTAGCTAAGATGGCTCTAATGGGTTAGTGACCTATGCCTTCAATTCATCATTTGAGAACCCCTCATAAATTCCATTTAAATGTTAAATGGTAGTATTTGACTTGCATTGCTTGTTCTTTTGTTTGGGAGAGGCAATGATTATGAATAATAATGCAGCTAAATATGTAGCCAAAAAGTGAGAGCAAGAGTTGGACATATCAGAAGGCAAAATCTATTATTTCAGAGTCAATCGAGATGAGCCAGTTTGTGGCTTTAGATGAGCTTGAAAGACTTGTCGAGGAACAGGCAGAGATGTACCCTCTCGGTCCTTCCATTGCACTTGTTTATTTATCAGTTCTTAAGGACTGTGAAATTCACTGTTTCAACGAAGGATTGGAAGTGAAACGTCTTGGTGGTCTCTATGTGATTGGAACATCTTTGCATGAGTCCCGACGAATTGATAATCAGGTAAGACTTTACAGGAGATGCGATTTTATTCTTACGTATATAATCATCGTAGATAGCCATTGTCATCCTCTTGTCAACTAGTTCCAGAAAATTGGACATTTCTATCTCATGGAATGATGGGAAGTATATTTATCGTCTTTTCTCTTGCAAACTACATTTTCTGGTGTTGTATTTTGCTTTAGTTGTCTTAATAACTGCTTTAGGTGTACTTCACATAGTATCCTTTGTTCTGTAGACAGCAATATAATAAATGATAGGTTCAATCTATGGTTATTGAGGTCTCCTAAGAAGATCTACTAAATTTAATTGGGATTTTTTGAGATTTCGGATGCAATTTGTATACCAATATACCATATTGAGAGGTTAAAAATTTTCTTTGATTTACTTCATTTGACTTGTTTTTTTCTTGACGATTCTTGTCTTTTACTAACCACAAGTGACCTACTTGTAGCGTGCACAAAAAACTTGTATGTTGATGTAAGTTTTGGAAGAAAATTTTGATTTCTCTCCCTTGATAAAAAAGCAGAATATGCAAGTATTTATAAGATTTACAATGACCGTAAAGGGTCTATAAATAACTATCTAAAGCTAATAAAGAGAACCTATTTGACTAGGGAAACTGTGCTTAGAGATAAACCAGGAAAACTACCCATATCCTTATATATCTTTTCATAATTCGTGACTCCCCCTCAAGTTGGATTGAAGATATATTTTAGGCCCAAAAGGGTTGTGGCGTAGTGGTTGAAGTCCTGGGGAATGTGGTGGAATATCYCATYTGYCTAGGATTCGGTTCCAGGCGTACACAACAATTATGGCCACTTATCTCAGGGCTGATTTCTTACAGTCACAATTTGCCGGGATTAGCCTCTCGGACACCCTTCTAAAAAAAGTTGGATTTGAGATATCTTTTAAGCCTATTTCTAGTCGTAAGTTCTTTTAATTCGACCTTTCTCGTTGACTTGTTTAAAATTTTTATATCCGGGATTGGAACGACCTATGTTTTAATGGAGGAGAGAAGGTGTCGTGAAAGAACTAATTAAAGGTAAGCCCCGAGTCAACCCACGCTCGTTGTTGCCTATATAGCTGTATAGCTTTCTAGAGTAGAGACCTAGCTATGCATTCTAAACATGCAGGTTTGAATAGACCTTCCTAAAGATCTCAGCTGTTTGTTGAGAGGCTGGCACAAATGGTAAACAAACAGCGCCATATTGAATCCTTTCCTTGCTGAAGTGTCGATTGATTTCCACATGTTTGGTTTGGTTATGGTGCACTAGATTATTAGCAATGCTAATTGCTTGTTATAACAAGTGAGTTTCATTGGAGCTTCTATCTTCAATTGGAAATATTTTTAGATCCATTGTAACCAGTTCAACTCACATGATCCTTTGGCTATAGCTCTAAATTTTTCTTTTGCACTGGTGCGAGCAACAACACTTTGCTTCTTGTTTCCCAAGTCATCAAGTTCCCCCATGCGTAACAATAATAGCCAACGTAACAACAATAACTAGTTGTAGACCTACTATTAGTGACTGATCTCATCCAATCAACATTTGTATGAGCTTCAATGCTTCGACTTTCTCGTTTTCTGAACATTAGACCTTTCATGGGAGAAACTTTTAGATGCTGAAGTACATAACAGATKCTTYCTTATGTGCCTTCTTAGGTGAGTRCATGAATCTACTTATAGAGCCTACAACAAAGGCAATGTYAGGTTGTTTGTGAGATAAATAAGTCTACCAACAAGTYTTTRATATAGAAGAGTATCAACACTGTCATCTTTGCTATCTCATAACYTTACATTAGGATYAACAAGAGTATCAAATGGCTTGCACAGAAGGGCTAGCATGTATTTCCTTTGACTAACAACTATTCTTTTTTAAGACCTTGCAATCTCCATTCCTAGGAAGTATTTGAGACTTCCAGGGTCCTTGATTTTGAACTCATTTGCTTAACTCTTCTTTAATTGAGCCATTTCCTCTATATCATCACTTGCCAAGATAATATTGTCTACATAGAACATTGTGTGTCTGCTTGAGCTTGTGAATACCCTTGTTTCTTTAATGAGTTAGTGAATTTTTCAAACCATGCTCGTGGAGATTGTTTCAATCCAAAACATTACCTTTTTATTTTGCACACCTTAGAGTCAAAGTTGTCTTCAAAACATGGAGGTGCATCCCTAAACACTTCCTTTAAATCACCATTTAGAAAGGCAGGTTTCTACATCCAATTGTTGTAACTGCCAGTCTAAATTAACTGTAATGGAGAGAAGAAGAATTATACAAAAGTCTCCGAATGGTCGATACATTAAGTCTAAGTGAAAACCTTTGGTGACCAAATGTGTCTTATATCTTCTAATGATCCATCAGACTTGAATTTTACATTAAACAACCACTTGCATGTTGCACCTTACGTTTCCTTTTCATTTGGCAAGTTCAACTCCTATGTCTGATCCTTTTCCAAAGCTTTCATCTCTGGAGGTGGAAACACTCTGGGTGTTATGTTCTCGCGTTCAACCATGTCCTCTTCAAAGTCAGATAGGTTGTAGCGGATGTGATGGCCTAAGTGAAAGAAGTGAATGCCATCGACTCTCTAAGAGATAGTCGATGAACTCCTATGGAATTGAGAAGTTCATCTTTGTTTACAGGGGTATGTGTGGGTTGTGGCATGCCCTAAGGAGAATGGGCATTTATTTCTACGAAGTCATTTTGTTGAGAGAATGACTCCAGAAAATGGGGTTCATCGGATAAGTGATCTCTAAAGTCCTTTTGAGAGGGCTCTGAAGGGTTGGCTTGTAGTTCTGAGTTCGGGCTGAGATGAGGCCCTTCTTCAATATCCCTTGGTGTTCGATCACTATGGCAGATATGGTTTCTCGAGTTGGACTTGGCTGTTGTTGCTGATTTGTGCCATGTAGGGCATCTTGTCTCGTTCTCTCATCATTTTCCTCATCGGACTCTGGTTCAAAATGGTAATATCTGATGTTGAATCAGAGACTTGAGATTCAGTGGCAATTGATTCAGAAGGTGCTGAATTTTGTGACTTGAAGGAATCAAAGTTAAAAATACGAAAAATTTCATTGTTCTGTTCTGATTTAAAATCACTTAACATGGGATCAGTGAAATCATAAACTAACTTCTGATTTTATGATAATAGTGACTCTTTGTCAAGATTTGTCTTTCCAGAAGCATTTCCATACATAACGTTTTTGTATTTTAGCTTTCTTAAAATTGTGGTCCCTTTAGAGGTTTTAATCCTCTTGAATGCAGAAGATTCTCTTACTATTGGAAACTCAGGTTTTTGAATAGATCCAATGCTAAAGGTTGATGAAATACTTGTCTTATTGTTTCCTATGCAAGAATCAACATTATTGTTACCTATACCTTGTGTGTCTATTTGGAAATTTATTTTTATATGCACATCTTGTGCATCTTGATATTTTTTGATCAAAATTCATTTGGAAGTAGTCTCTGATGTAATAGCTCCCTCTCCTTCTTGACAAATTTTTCAAGGCAACTGAGTCAAGTCTTTCAGAATCAGAGGCGCTTAATTCACTTTCCTTTTCAGTCAAGTCCTTGAGCAATTTCTTATTCTTTTCAGTCATCTCGTCTTTCTCTGCTTTTCTTATTCTTTCCTTCTTCAGGCTTTCTTCTAAAATAGTTCCGTTTTCTTCTTCCAAAAATCAATTTTCTATATAAAATTCAATCTCTTCTTCTGCTTCCTTTTTCTCATTTTTCAGCTTCTGTTTAAGCTTATGAAAATCTTCTGAGTTTTTGAATAGTCATCTCAAGATTAGAGTTAGTGTGTTCAGATATAAGACATACCTTTGATTCATAATCTAAGATAGAAGCTTCAGAGAAGGTGTCTTTGGATGTTCTGGCCCTCATCCGGCTCTTCTTCAGAAGAAGAATCAGAGATCTAGTTCTCTTTTTCAGCAATGAGGCTCCTCTCTATGTTGTTGTATTTGTGCTTGTTCTTGTAGTAATCAACATCCTTCATGATGGGAATCAGAAATTGGATTAAGCAATGTATGAAAGAAAAATGGAAAAAATCAGATAATTTTGATTGAAATTGAAAGGAATTACAATAACAGAAAAGAAACAAGGGAAACCTCCCTCTCTAAGCACTATGCTAAGAGCCAATCACAATTTTTTAGAAAACTCACAATACCCAATACGTAATGCCTCCCCGCCTTTTTAGAGGCAACAACTACTCTCCTCTAACTAACTTTAGCCACTTWCCTTTTCTGCTCTTTGGTGCCCTATAGAATATACCTTTAAACTATTTGGATTAATCTTGCTTTGGTCCAGTACAATCAGATTCGTATCATTATTCCTCCCTTCGATAAAGTCTTGTCCTCAAGACCTGCTTCTGCAAATTGGCTTTTAATGGTTAGTGCATCTTCCCACGTAGCTTCTTCCAAGGAACTTTCCTTCCATTGAATTAGTCATTGCAGTATCGGTTCATTGTGGACACTAATGGTATGCACTCCACGAATAGCCTCAAGAAACAGCCTGTCGGTGGAGTTTAATTCCAATTCTGGAGGAAGACTTTGCTCCACTGTCTTCTGACACTTTTTCAGCAAGGATACACGAAAAACGGGATGCACTCTAGATGATGAAGTCAACTACAGTTTGTAAGCAACAGGTTCGATTCTATCCACAATCTTAAAGGGACGAAAAGCTCTCGCTGCTAATTTATGATGTATGCGATGGCCATTATCATTTGTAGATATAGTTTCAGTTTCACATATACCCATTAACCTATCTGAAAGCTCACCTCAAGTTGCTTCGTATCTGCTTGTTCTTTCATTAGCGCTTGGGCGTGCAAGTTGTTTTAGTGCTTCATCCCGATCCTATAAGTATTGGCCCACAACTTCAACCTAGATCTCACTCGAAATAAACTGAATCATGGTGGGTGGTTTGCGATTTAAATTGCCTCAAAAAGTGATTTGCCCGTAGACCCATTAAAGCTAGAGTTGTACCAAGATTATGCCCACAGAACCCAGATAGACCACGAACATGGTTGGTCGATAGCAAAGCATCTTAAGTACATTTCCAAACAACGGTTAATGACCTCAGTTTGACCGTCAGGTTCCGGGTGATATGCGGAAATCATATGCAGTTGGGTACCTTGTAAACAAAAAATTTCTTGCCCGTAGAATTAATCTCCCCTTCATCATCCATAGAATCATCTCCCAAGAGGAGGCTTCGTAATTTCCTTTCAGGGCACTTATGAGCTGGACCAAATTGTTGCCCACATAGAAAACACAAACCTTTTTTTCATCTCTCCTCTCATTTAGTGTGGGTAAGCGATTGGACCCTTCGATTACGATAGGGCAAAGTTCTGCGATGAAGCCTTAGGGTATGAGTAGAAGGAAATGAATGGCGTGAATCCACCGGTTGGATTGGGCTTTTCTCACTAATGTTAGAAGTATTGGGCCTTTTTTGCTCACAACTATTAGGTGTAAATTAGCTGTATCATTTTTAGAATTAGTCTTGTCTATTTTAGGTTGTTATTTGGTAAATGATCCCTCCTAAATGAGTGGAGATCAGTTCCTGATTTGTAGCTTCTCCTTTGTATTTATATTCGAATGTTTGTGAATAAAGATCATCTTGGGAAATACGTTTGCTTTCATGGTATCAAAGCTAGGCTCGATACCCTACTTCTCGTTTTTCTCAAATCACCGAAGATCAAACCATAGTTTGATTTCTTCTCTGCCATCACCTTCCAGTTGCTATCCATGGCTGACAAGCCTGAAAATGTCACCAAGACCCTTCACCCTGTTTACAACATGACCAACATTCAACACAAGGTCCGGGTGCTTGACGGTACGAAGGTCTCATACTCTTGATGGGCCAAGTTATTTCAACTACATGCCAAGGGATACAAAGTCATGTCACACATTGATGGGACACGCCTCAGGCCAAAATTGATGCAGAGTATGAAGCATGGACTGAAATTGATGCACTTGTATTGCAATGGATTTACGAGACGTTGTTCGATGATTTACTGGTTCTTGTCTTGGTAACCGAGTCAACTGCCCACGAAGCCTAGTCTCAAATCAAAGCCATTTTCCTCAGCAACAAGGGTTCTAGGCGGCGACCCTAGAGCATGAATTTAAAAATCTCGCATTAAAATTAATGCCGTCTCTTGAAGCTTACTACCAAAAACTCAAGGAACTGGGCAGTAAACTCAATGATGTGGATTGTCTGATTAATGATCAAAGGCTCGTTCTTCAACTTGTTAGAGGACTTTCGGCAGAATACGAGACCGCGGCCTCGTATATCAATCAAAGTATTCCCACGTGGGAGACTGCATGTAGTATACTCGAGTTGGAACAGCACCGACAAAATGCCCGGGAAATCATGTCTACATAGACTGCTATGGCTGCTGTTTCCTCAGAACCACCACATAATCCTGCAAACTATGTCAACAAAAGATGCCCCAATAACAGGCCCGAATAACTCCTCTAGCGGTTCCAGTGGTTCCTCCTCAACAAGCCCTCGGTGTGGTTCAGGCCATGGAACTCTCAGCCTGATCGGCTGCCTAATTGGGCCTATTGGAGCCCACCGCCATGTCCGTATCCCACCAACTCTGGATGGGCCTCTCCTTGGGATGGATCTCCTATGCCAGCCTAGCCCACACCTCATGGCCCACCTGCACATCGCAAGTCAGGCCAGCAGCGGACCAGACTAATCTCACTGCCTTTAACCCCCTTGAGCCAACTCAGCTTGGCAAAGCACTTCAGACAATAACCATGGACCCGGTTGATGATCAATGATACGTAGACTCGGGGGCAACAAACCATCTCACGGGCGACCAAGGTAAGATTTCTAAACCCTCGTTAAATTGTCCCATTGGCTCAATATTTGTTGGTAATGGTGCTCCTATGTCGGTTCGTGGATCGGGTTCCTCCACCATTCCAACAACCCCACATAACCTACGCTTAAACAACATTCTTTACACACCCAACATCATTAAGAATCTCATTTATGTTCGTAAACTTTCTGTTGATGATGATGTTTCCATTGAATTTGATCCCAATGGGTTTTCTGTGAAGGACTACCAGAGTGGTCAGATGCTGTCCCGCCATAATAGCTCGAGCCGTCTATATCCTCTCACCTATCTGGTCACCAACTCCACTTTTTTCACCTCTGGTGCTCGAGACGTTTGGCATCATCGGTTGGAACATCTCGGTCTTCCTGTTTTGGATTTTCTTAGTTTGGATAATACTATTCCATGTCCTAAACGTAGATCTTTGCTTTGCAGTTATTGTCAGCTTTCAAAGCACAAACGGTTACCATTTTCCGATTTTAATTCTACTACTGTTTTACCGTTTGATATTGTTCATTGTGACTTATGGACATCTCTTGTCCCCAACAAAACAGGTTATAAGTGTTACATGGTTTTGATAGACTATTTCACACAATATACTTGGGTTTTTCCAATAAAATTCAAGTCTGAAACATTTTCCAAATCCTCTCAGTTTCATAAATACACCCAAACTCAATTCAATCTCACAATTAAAGCTGATGAATTCGATAACCAAAATTTCAAATCTTTTGCTGAAACAAACGGTCTTCTTTTCCGCTTCTCTTGCCCCCACACTTCCCAACAAAATGGGAAATCCGAGCGTATGATTCGTAGACTTAACGAGATCATACTCACTCTTCTCACACACGCATCTCTCCCACCCCATTTCTGGGTTGAAGCATTACATACCGCGTGTTATTTCCACAACATTCTCCCCACCAAACTCTTAAAATTCACCACCCCTATGACTGCTCTATCATCGACAACCTTCGAGTTTTTGGGTGTGCGTGTTGTCCTAATACAACTGTGACACGGAAAAACAAGTATGAACACCGGTCCACTCGCATCTTCCTCAGATACCCCACCAATTTTCGTGGATATCGGTGCCTTGACCTTCTTCTGGCAAGGTCCTCTCTCGTCACGTCACTTTCGACGAGACATCTTTTCCATTTTCTGAAGATCATCCCACCGCACCCTTAGACTACTCATTCCTCGAGTCTGACCCATCTCCTACCATCTTTGACCCACCAGCCACTTTACAACCTACTCCCCTGCCAACTACCCAACTATGCTGTTACTACGGTCAGAATACAAAATATAAGTCCGGACTGATATTCGATATATCGGTCCAAAATAGCGGTTAATATAATATTTCTTAGAATTATATATATAATATG
>NW_020200745.1:37244-57341 GCF_001531365.2 Cynara cardunculus var. scolymus
GTGCTACTTTAGCTCTATTCCTTATGGCAGCCGCAGATCCAAATTGCCCCGATGTCTCGACATATTGATTGAGTTCCATCCGTAAAGTATCATTTCTTTCTTCATCACGCATAAGTCGGTCAATTGCCTCGTATAGTCCCGTCGTAATGTATCTATTATTCTCAACTTCTGAATCTTGTGCATAATAAATGGCAGGGTTGAGGTAATATCTGGCTACAAATGTACTAAAAGTTAATACGAAATAAATAAAATATAGCAATGTTTTAAAAATTATACCGGCATGCAAAGGATGATGAAGTTGGTCACTCCATCGTGCTTGAATCATTGACCACACTTTAGTGATCAGTCTTTCGTGAACGGTGCCAGTCAACTTCTTAATTTGATCTTTAACTCTCTCCATATCATCGTATATATAGCCCATACACGGCTTCTCCTCCGTATCAACCAAACGAACAACATCAACCAACAGTGCCAATACGTGACAAGCAAGATAAATATTGTCCTAAAACTCTTGCTTAGCTATTATTCGTTCAATTCTTTTTCCGATGGCTTTCTTGGCAAAGTCACTCTTCCTCCATTGTTCAGAAACAAATAGCACTTGGAGATGATGCCGATTCTCATGGATGCTCTGAATGGTGTAGAATTGTGTTGCGAACCTTGTAATACATGACCTATGCAGTTCTCTATTTTTAGTAAGCTTTCACATCATATTCAAAATCCTTCCGTGGTTATAAATATAAATCACTACCGTTCTCGCATCAACTAACACACTTTTAATCTTCGGAATTTTCTCTCCGACATCTCCTATCATAAGATTCACGCAATGTGCTGCGCATGGTGTCCAAAACATCTGAGGATGTTGTTCTTCCAAGTTTTTTCCAGCAGCTTTAAAGTTGGACCCATTATCGGTGACAAACTAGTATAAGAGGCCCGCGAACATCACTAGCGGGCTTTCTTTTCAAACCACGAGGCTTCGTTGAGGCTTGTGCTCATGCTCTTCCTCATTCGATAATCTCTATTCCATCTACTTCTTGCTCATCCTCATCAATATCATCAATATCATCAATTTCAACCGAATATTGTCGGAGGATTTCTACATTTCTATTTCTTTCTTTCTTTTTCTTATTCTTTTCACTAATGGATGCTAGAACTCTTTTTTTGATGTCGTTACTCACATTAGGACAACCAATCACATAACCTCTGGTGTGAGTAAGGTGTTCTTTCAACCTAGTGATCCCCCCACTCGTTTTTTATCACATAAGGTACACCATACATTATTTTTTTTGGTTGGATCTTTCCATACCCTCAATTCCCATGCCATATCGCCATTGATACATTTTGTACCCGCGTCTGATGAAGTAGTATTAGTAGTAATCGGGGTCACAGGTGCCCTTGAAGATTGACCCCCTTCTCTACTTTCCATTGCTTATTTTAGTTAAGCCTTAACAACAAAAATAAGTAAATTATGGTAATTAAGTTCTAACTAAGTCAAATAAGAATAATTAAGTGAGTGGGTGTTAGGACTTAGGAGTTAGGACATAAGAGTAAGACCTGGACCAGGAACTGTTGGAGGCTGAGTTGAGGGAGTCACGAGGCTGAGTTGAGGGACTGTTGGAGGCTGAGTTGACCAGGAACTCAGGAGGCTGTGTTGAGGACAAGGAGAGGACAAGGACCAAGAATCAAGATTAACTGTTGTTGACTTGCTGCTGAAGTGTTGTATCAATCATTCAATAGTTGTGGCTGCTGTTCCTGTTGCTGTCAGCTGTATCAACATTCAACGGTTGCTACCTTTACTGCTGTGGTTGTAGCAACTTGGTAAGTAGAGGAGACCGATAAGAGAGACCAAGAAAAGAAAGAAGCCAAACTGTGAGAAGTCGTGAACTCATGTATGTGAAGTTGTGATGATGAAAAGAAAAGAAGAAGACCGTGGGCGTGATTCGTGTGAAGATGAAGGAGACGTTAGAAAAGAAGCTAGACTTTTAATTTGAGACCTAATATATGTGACCAAGCCCATGAAATAACAAAAACCCAAATAATTGTCCCCTAAAAAATCAATATATCGGACCGATTTATACATCAAAATATCGGTAAATATCGGGAAATATCGGCGATATTATCGGGACCGATATTTTGACCGATATTTTCTGCAGCGATTTTTTGCCTAGGTCCGGTATCCGATATATCGACGATATATCGCGATTTTAACAGCGTAACTACCCAACTCTTCTGCCCAAAACACTTCCCCCGTCTACCACTCTTCAACAGCCCCCTCTTATCCATACCTACCACCGCCAGAATACAGAGCCACCAGTCACCCCAACCCCCCCGCAGCCCTCCTCACCTGTATACAAACCCAACGCCACCACCTCCACCATCTCCCCCGTCGCCACCACCACCCGCATCAACTCACCCCATGATAACCCGCTCCCGAGCATCCTGATCTCAAACTCCTGTTAACCTACATACTACCCAAACTACAATATCTCCCATACCAACTTCCCACATCAAACCCTTTCTGATCCACATTGGCAAGACGCCATGACCGAAGAATATCGAGCTGTAATGGACAATCAAACGTGGGACTTGGTACCTTGGCCCCTTGATACAAGCATTATTCGGTGCATATGGTTATTTTGTCACAAGTTTAAAGCAAATGGCACCTTACATCGATACAAGGCCTGGTTAATTGTTAACGGGAAATGTCAACAGGTCGGAATGGACTGTGATGAAACGTTTGGTCCCGTAGTCAAACCGACCATAATCAGAACGGTGCTCAGTCTAGCTGTCTCCTGGGGTTTGTCAATTCACCAACTCGACGTTAAAAATGCATTTCTTCACGAAGGCTTAAAT
This sequence comes from Cynara cardunculus var. scolymus, assembly GCF_001531365.2. Classification (NCBI taxonomy): domain Eukaryota; kingdom Viridiplantae; phylum Streptophyta; class Magnoliopsida; order Asterales; family Asteraceae; genus Cynara; species Cynara cardunculus. The sequence goes on from NW_020200745.1 coordinate 40,095, forward strand.
GAAAGTATATATGTTTCAACCTCTGGGGTTTACTGATACCACTCCTAATTACGTATGCAGGTTACACAAGTCTCTTTATGGGCTTAAACAATCCCCTAGGGCGTGGTATGACAGACTTGCTACCTACATTACTAAGTGTGGTTTTCGGAGTACCGTTAGTGACACTTCCCTATTTGTCTACAAAAGGGACATGACATGGCGTATTTACTGTTGTATGTTGACGACATCGTACTCACGGCCTCTAATGACCAACTTCTCACTAATATCATTGCTCTTTTATCTCGTGAGTTTGCTATGTTAGATTTAGGTACCCTTAATCTTTTCCTCGGGATACAAGTTAAACATAAAGATGGCGGCCTGTTCCTTTCACAAGAAAATTATGCCACCACCATTCAATCTCGGACTCATATTACGGATTGCAAACCCAATTCCACTCCTATTGACACTTCCCCTAAAATGAGTGCAACAAGTGGTAACCTACTACCTGATAGGACACATTATCGCCAATTGCCAGGAGCTTTACAGTATCTTACTATCACCCGTCTGGATCTTACATATGCGGTATAACAAATTTGCTTATTTATGCATGCCCTACGTGATCCACACGTCCAGTTCCTCAAACGAGTTCTCCGTTATCTTAAAGGAACAATTACTTATGGACTCCATATCTCACCATCCAAATCGACCCAACTTATTGCATATTCTGACGCCGATGGGGGGGGGTGTGGCCCGACTCTCGCCGCTCCACTTCCGGGTAATGTGTTTTCTTAGGAGATAATTTGGTTTCCTAGTCATCAAAACATCATCCAACCATATCTCGATCAAGCGCTGAGGCAGAATACCGTGGGGTTGCAAATGTAGTTGCCGAAACGAGTTGGCTGCGCAACTTTCTTGAACTTTATGTACCCACTTGCAAGGCTACAATTGTTTACTGTGATAATGTATCGGCTGTATACTTATCTGGAAATCCCGTACAACATCAACATACAAAACATGTGGAACTTGATATTCATTTCGTCAGAGAAAAGGTCAGAATTGGTGCAGTCCGGGTTTTACATGTTCCAGCCGATTTTTAGTATGCCGACATCTTCACAAAAGGGCTACCGCGTAATCTTTTCCACCATTTCGGTCCAATCTGTGCATTCGTCCTTCTACTGCTCAGACTGAGGGGGTGTATTAGCTGTAAATTAGCTGTATCATTTTTAGAATTAGTCTTGTCTATTTTAGGTTGTTATATGGTAAATGATCCCCCCTAAATGAGTCGAGATTAGTTCCTGGTTTGTAGCTTCTCCTTTGTATTTATATTCGAATGTTTGTGAATAATGATCATCTTGGGGAATACATTTGCTTTCAATAACGACCTAATGGAGAAGATCTCGCATCGGACTGGAAAGAAAAACCTGGCCGCCCTCTCCCTGATAACGAAACCGAGAATACGAAATATTCCCCGACGAAGGCGGGAACATCTCCTCGACGTCTTTAGCCAAATACATAGCATTAAGATGGGATTGTGGCCGATGTAGGCGTACTAGCGTTTAATCTCATCCCTTAAATCAACAATAAAATAATCTAATGCTTGAGATTTAGGCAATCAGGGAACCAAGGATAACATATAATCGTGGATAGAAGCTACCTGTTTAATTGGAGTTAACTCTCGAGACCACTAAAGCATTGTAGTTATGTAGTAATTCGATTGTCAATTGCTCCCAAGTAAGTGAATTGTAAATTCGCTTAAAATGCGTGAACCAGTTTTGAGTGATGCCTACCATACTCAATTGTGCCAATCTAATTCGTAGGTGAGAAGGCGTACCATGAATGTTGAAATACAACTCAGCCTTTTGAATCCATCCTTGAAGATCAAAGCCATATAGTTTTATCGTCTTTGCCGTTCAAAGGAAATAACTGGATAGAAACCAATTGCGATCCAAGAAATTGAAAACTACTTCCCTGATTCATCGAATTACCACCTCCCGGAGGCATCAATGAACTTTGAGGTCCACCAGAGACCACAAAAGGTCCTCCACTTTCAAAATTGGACTGTTTATCTTGTTTCTTCACCCATGACATTACAATTTCCCGATATTCAGCCTCAGCGTGATCTGATTCCAAAGCTTGAACCGCATATTTGATCTCCAGGACATCATATGGAAACTTCTGAATCTGCTCTTCATGTTGATCCAAACGAGCATGTTGAGATCGAGTTTTCATGAATGAAAGCGCAGGTCAAGGCAAGTCAGACCAATAATGGGAATCATAAATTGGATTAAGCAATTTATGAAAGAAGAATGGAAGAAATCGAATGATTTTGATTGAAACTGAAAGGAATTAGAATAACAGAAAGAAACCACGGAAAACTCACAATACCCAATACGTAATGCCTCCCCTCCTATTTAGAAGCAACATCTACTCTTCTCTAACTAACTTTAGCCACTTTTCTTTTCTGCTCTTTTGGGCCTTCTAGAATACACCTTTAAAATATTTGGATTAATCTTGCTTTGGTCTAGTACAATCGGATCTGTATCACTTCACTAGTTTGACTCTGCAGTAGGCAGCAAAGTGACCAGGCTTACCACATCTATAGCACTTTGAACTCTTTGACACCTTGACTTTTTTCTTATCTTCTCCCCTTTCCTCTCTCTCTCCTCTCTCTGATATGATGACCCATTCCTTTTACACTTGTTGATCTGTGTATGGGAATGATCATAGGTCTTCTTAAGGTTTTCTTCTGGAATGGCAGAGAAGTTGTTGTACTTATTTAGACACCGAACTCTTTTGTTCTTTTTGGTCTTAATTCCACCTTCAAGTTGATTAGCTAACTCATCCCATATGGCTTCGGCATTGTCACATGAATCCAAAGATTGAAATATTTATTAGGAATAGCCATGATGAGTAGCCTTTTGGCCTTTTGATCGATTTCAACTTTTGCGATTTATTCCTTATCCCATTGAGCTTCATCCTTCGTTGTAGTGAAAGCAAGGATTTCAAGAGTAGTATTTGTTTGAGGAACTCTTGGAACAGTAACCATGGGAATATAAGGACCATTGATCAGTGATTTGCACAAGTTACTGTCCAATCCTTCCAAAAAGTTGATCATCTGAATTTTCCATTGAGGATATTCCTCAAGAAGAAAAATAGGAGGTTTGGTGAGAGAACCGACACTATAAGCATAATTCTAGGAAGAATTTTCCATGATTAATAGGAATTAATACATATATGTTCTTGAAGATAATAATGAACGTTGATTTCACAGGATTTGAGCTCGAACGAAGAAATTTTGCGAGAAACCGGGTTTTATGAAGGGTTTTTGCATAGAAATTCCAATGAAATTGAGCGATTAATCTGATACATGTTTCATTTGATTGTAATCAATCAATATGCTCTGATACAAATGGGAACCCAAACTTTTCAATTCCTAGATCTACATAGAATGAAATGAGTGGAAGCACAAATTAAGATCTAAAATATGGCATAAACAGTAAATAACAAATAAAAACTAATTCACCATAGGAGATCATAGCCATCATCGTCATTTGTGTTGATAGAAGATTGAGTTACACTTTGAAAGGATTGATCATCACGTCACTCACAACAATTGTCTCTCAACTGAGTGTGTGAAAAGTGTATTTGTAGAACTTCTTACAATTTAAAAGGAATGAGCTATTTATAGACCTAAAGGGGGTAAGTCATGCACTGTCCAATCTGATGAGTCCACGTGTAAAGTGCACTAACAAACTTTAGGTGGGAAAGGTTGAGTTTTGGAAGTTTCATTCTTGAACAATTGCAACAAGTGTTGAGTCCAGAGGTAGTGTTCCAGAGATGGCATGGGCTCTGGCATGCCTAGTAGTTATCAGATTAGGCATCTCTGGTGGGAACAAGTTTCTAGAACTCTTAACACTTTCTTTACAATACTTGTACAAGATAAATGGGGCTAACAAAGAGAACTATCGTCGAAGAAGTAAAGTCCTCTACTTAACTTAGCATTGTTGAGCTTCTTCCACGAGGCAAGTGCTGGTCCTCACAATGAGATGGGAAATAATTAACATGACATTGTTTATTAAGAGTTAATTTACTGAATGATAGTAAAGTCACATGATAGTTTTGGAACATGTAACACATCTTTCAATGTTGCATAACAAAATTTTAAAGGAACCAATGCCTGCAATGGCCGAGTAAGAGTCATCTGCCACCTTAATTTACTTATTTCTAGCACAAGGACTATAGGATGAAAATAAATTGAACACGTACTCATATGATCGGTGACACCCGATTGTATTATCCAAGGGCCAGAGATGCTAGAGGATAGAAAAGCAGGAACTTGATTACCTTGAGAGCATAAAAGGCACAAGGGATGGATGGAGACTTAAAGAGTTCAAAGAGATGCTTAATCTATTCTTGTGTGATTGGCGACTGAAGTAGTCTCGAACACGATGTTTAACGCCCTGCTTTCTGCTTTTTCTTCCAGCCAGGGTGCCAGTTGGGTGGCTATCCATGAGGTTTCCAATAGGAATCCTTGGTGTGTCAGTGTCGTTTGTAGTGTTCATATCATGGTTTTTTCTTTCTGCCAGAGGTAGAATCAATACAATGGCTGGATAAAATCGTGGCTTCAAGTTCTGCTGGAAAAGAATGCCTTGTCATAACTCGTTTCTGTCCTACTTCGGAGAAGACCTCAGAGATAGAAGGAAAAGGTCGTCTGCCTAGAATACGTTGTTTAGCATCATAAAATCCTTCATTTACACTAGCTAAAAACATAAACATTCGATCAACTTCTTCACGTATGCTTAAATTATCCCAAGTTTTTGGGATTTACGAAGTTGTCATTGTATTAAAGGTTTAGAGATCAAGTTCTTGCCAAAGAGACAACATATTATTTTAATATTTGGTGATATTAGCTTCATCTTACTTAGATTTCCACAACCGGGTTTTCTTTGGGAGACATGAAGAGGTACAGTCTTCTAATGGACTCCTTGATGAAGTTGAGGAGCCAAGTGGTGACAAGAGAACCTTTACAGATCTCTATCTTCTAAACATAGGATTTTAGATTTCTTGGGTTTGTCTCTTCCCCTGTTAAGAACACCCCTGCCATCTATAGCTACTTTCATCGACTGAGCCCACTCCAAAAGATTTATATTGTTCAATCTAATGGTAGTGATCTGGAAGGAGGCATTTGGAACCAAATCAGTGATACCTGATGGGGGAGAGGTTAAACTTTGGTTTGTAGAAGATGTAGGTTGAGAACCCATGTGCAGACACTGGCGGAAGAAGCAGCATACCCGATCAACCCCAAAAAAATGCTGCTGCTAGAAAATATAATAATCTTTGCTACCGCCACTGTAAAAGAAATTTTGGCTGTATCGATGAACGGTAATTGGTCAACATTACTCGCATGAATGGTAAGTGCATGAATTGTAACAGTGAACTCTGATATCATGCAAGTTTTGGAAGATATTACTGATGTTTTCCCTTGATAGAAAAAAGGTAGAATACACAGGTATTTATAGGATTTACAATAACCTTAAAGGGTACAGCTAACTATCGAAAGCTAATAAAAAGAAAATCTATGTGACTGAGGGAACTATCCTTCGAGATGAACTAGGAAATTACCCATATTCTTATTGTCTTCTCATAATTTAAGAGTTAAAAGTTGTTGTTGTCATCTAAGTTATAAAAGTCATAAGTTACTACGACTACCAGTGTGGAGATTTTATTAGTCCCATGCTGTCCCTAAAGGGACTCGTGTTCTATTATGGGAAATTGTAGCAACAAGCACTTCTTTCCATATGTAGTAGCAACAACCGCAACAACTGCAATAGGAGCAAAGAAAACAAAGTGTTTAATTTCAGAGTGGTACATATACAGGGAATACTTTTCTATAACTTGGGTGGTACGTATAAAGGTCCATTTGTCCTTTTTCACTTCAGTTTGTATGCGACAAAGGCTTGGTCTAGATGTACTGAAAAAACACCCAGGAACATGAATGCAACACATATTAGATGTCTCTCATTTTTTCAGGGATAATAAGATTGAACATGATTTGATTATGTACAAATTGATGTGGTATAGTTAGTCTACAACATTTGGTCCAAAATTTGAGTGCAATGAAGTACATGCGCAAGATCTTATTGCGAGGCTATAAGTGAATCTAAACACATGTTGGGTCTATATCTCTATGTTTTATATAGATTTAATTGTCAATGGTCCTTATTCTTTGTATTGTAATGGAGTGGTCGTCAAAAAACATAATGAGAAAGAGTAGTTTTGTAATAATTGATTTCATGCTCGATTGCAAGTATATATGATTATGTAATAAATATAATGCTAGTGAATGTAGCATAGCATCTTTTTTAACATAGACAAGTATTTAGTTTTGTTTCTCCACTTTCTAGCTATTTAAAGGTTATGAAAGTTTCACCCCGATTGTGCTATTTGTTCTATCAATCTCGGTAATAACATAATACAACTTTGGAGAATCTTAAAATTTGTTTCACGGTATGAGCATTAGGATAGGATTTGGAACAACAACGTAAGAGTTATGCTATTACCAACGGCTTATATTTTTAGTGGACGTGAAGTATTCGTTTTTTTGGTTTTTTCTTGCTTTGTTCTACCGCAATTGTTCTGCTACTATTTTACAGTTCATCTTTGCCGTTGTCCCTTACCACCTAAGCATTCTTTTTGTATTTTATCTTGCTGTGTTTCTTTGCCTCTGTTATTCGACTACTGTTTGTTGTTCCATCTGTGCAGTTCCAAACTTCTGTGGCAATGAAGTTGATGAACACCGGACCAAATTGCGTAAAATAGAACCGAGTTTGGTATCAATTGGATGATTATAGTAGGCTTTGTAGCTTTCAAGAGACTAGGTCTCTCCCAAGGGATTCACCCGAAAACAAAATACTAAACTGATTGATGCCTTCTCACAATCCCAGCCCCTATGCTGTTACTGCGGTCAAAATACAAAATATCGGTCAGGACCGATATTCGATATATCGRTTATATCGGTGATATATCGGTCCAAAATAGCGGTTAATATTTCTTAGAATTACATATATATATATATATATATTATATGTATGCATCCATAAATAAATCATATGCATAGGAATATAGTTTCAAAATTAAAACATCACATAAACTGATAAACAAGTCTCACAAAACAAAATAGGAAAAGTGTTCAAAAACGAGCTAATCGCAAGAAATAGGTTTGGCATCCGAGTCAACATCATCTAATACGTTCACTTCTTCGTTTAGGTTAGCTTCCCAATCTTCCCCTTCTTCCCCTTCATCTCCAACATGATGGTGATGATCTTCATCTCTATAGCGGTCCCTTTTACTTCTTATACATGGCCCAACTTGTTCATTACCTCCCATTGCTTCTCATACATCCAAACAAAGGAGGCCATCTCTTGCATCCACAAACTCTTAGAGCTCAACGTCGGTTGGAACCACCCAATCATCATTTTCTTCGACATCTCTCAAGAAAATAGGATTTGAAGACTTGTTATCCTTAAGAGATTTGTAGTGCCTCTCCAATCTTTTGATATATTGAATGAAGACAAGATCATTCAATTTCTTTTGCAAAAAGCAATTTCTCTTCTTAGGGCATCTCCAGTGCATGACACTCTACCAGAGTGTCATGGACTGCCACATCAGCATTCCACTCACCATACAACTCTTATCATTTTATACCCACACTCCAATGAGTTTAATGGATTTCCACATCATATATATATATATTTAGTTTAAAACTAAATGTAGTTTATGTAATGTATTTTAAAATTAATGTAATAACTTATTAATGTAATGTATTTTGAAATTAATGTAATGTTTTATTAATTATGTTGTTTTTATAAATTAAGAAAAATAAAAATAAAAATAAAAATTAATTTATTGATTAATAAATATCATATTATTGTGTATATATATATATAATATCATAATTAAATCCTTACAAATTTAATTATAAAAGAAAAAATAAATTAGTGGGTCCCATCTTCCTCTCCATGATGCGTACAATGGCCATTAACCTCTTACCCATTAACCTCCCATGACATTCCCTTCACAATGCATGATGCATGTCATGGTTCTCATTAACCTCCCCATGACACTCCATTGGAGATGCTCTTAGAGTGCAACTGAAATGATAATTGATAAATTTAAAACCATAACTTGAATTTAAGTTTCATTTGAGTTAATATATTTTTCATGATAAAGAAAACTTACATGATCAAATGCACTCCCATTCCTCTCACAAGGAGAAGCGCTACAGGTTTGGCTTAGAACACTAATCGCAAATTGTTGGAGCACGGGTGTGTCGATGCCATAAGAACACCACCATACATCTGTGTTTTATAGGTATATTAAGTTAATAAAAAACACAAATAAACTTTTGAATATGTAAATATATACATACATATATATATATATTATATCCTATTATCATACTTATGTGGTGTTACTTTAGCTCTATTCCTTATGGCAGCCGCATATCCAAATTGCCCTAATGTCTTGACATATTGATTGAGTTCCATCCGTAAAGTATCATTTCTTTCTTTATCATACACAAGTCGGTCAATTTGCCTCGTATAGTTCTGTCTTAATGTATATTATTCTCAACTTTTTGAATCTTGTGCATAATAAATGGCGGGGTTGAGGTAATATCCGGCTACAAATGTACTAAAAGTTAATACCAATAATTGTATTAACTTCAAAAATTAAATAAATAAAACATAGCAATCTTTTATAAACTATACCGACATGCAAAGGATGATGAAGTTGGTCACTCCACCGTGTTTGAATCATTGATCGGTGCCAGTCAAATTCTTCTTGATTTGATCTTTAGCTCTTTGCATAGCATCGTATATATAACCCATGCACGGCTTCTCCTTCGTATGAACCAACCAAACAACATCAACCAACCATGCCAATACCTGACAAGCAAGATAAATATTGTCCCAAAACTCTTGCTTAGCTATTATTCGTTCAATTCTTTTTCCGATGGGTTCCTTGGCAAAGTCACTCTTCCTCCATTGTTCAGAAACAAATAACACTTGGAGATGATGTCGGTTCTCATGAATGCTGTGAATGGTGTTGAATTGTGTTGCGAACATTGTAACACATGATCTATATAGTTCCCTATTTTTAGTAAACTTTCGCATCATATTCAAAATCCTTCTGTGGTTATAGATATAAACCACTACCGCTCTCGCATCAACTAACACACTTTTAATCTTTGGAATTTTCTCTCTGACATCTCCTATCATAAGATTCACACAATGTGCTGTGCTTGGTGTCCAAAACATCTGAGTTGTTCTTCCAAGATTTTTCCCAGCTTAAAAGTTGGACCCATTATCAGTGACAAACTAGTATAAGTAAAAAAAATTAGTCACTACTTTAATATATATATATATATATATATGTATGTATGTATATATCCATGTCTAGAATAATGTTAATACTTAATATATATAGAACATTTGTAACCTGCACGATGTTCTCCTCTCTGACATCCTCTATAACCTCATTGATCATCTATACAATTAATTGAGCATCTTTCACATGCTCCGATGCATCAATTGATTTCCAAAATATTGTTCCTTGTGGACAATTGACCAAAAAATTAATCAAGCTTCTCCCTTTCCCGTCTGTCCAAAAATCGGACATTATAGTGCATTTACTCTTCTTCCAATGTGAACGGAAGGAATCCACAAACTTGTTAGTGTCCTCAAGTACATCTTTCAACAATGTGACACGAATATTATGATAACTTGCAGCCGACATGCCTACCAACGATAGGAATAAAGTTAGTACTTAGTAATTAACCTTTGAGAAATATATTCAAAATTTGAAGTGGTAATTACCTCTTCCATAATCTCCAACTGCATTTATGAACTTTTGGAAGTTCTCATGCACGGCGTTGAAGGGCAACCCAACCGAATATGCCCAAACCGCAAACTTTTTTCAAGCGGCCATCTTTAACTTCTCTTTGATTGGATTTTTTCTATCTAAAGTGGCTTTTTTTATCTTGGCATAATCGGGCTTCAACATTGCATGAAGAGGCCCGTGAACATCACTATCGGGATTTCTTTTCAAACACGAGGTGGCATTCCGGCTTGTGCTCTTCCTCCTTCGATAATTTGTATTCCATCTACTTCTTGCTCATTCTCATCAATATCATCAATATCATCAATATCAACTTTGACCGAATATTGTCGGAGGATTTCTGCATTTCTATTTCTTTCTTTCTTTTTCTTACTCTTTTCACTAATTGATTCTAGAACTCTTTTTTTGATGTCGTTACTCACATTAGGACAACCAATCACGTTACTTCCGCTTTGAGTAAGATGTTCTTTCAACCTAGTGATTCCCCCCACTCATTTTTTTATCATATAAAGTACACTATACATTATTATTTTTTGGTTGGATCTTTCCATACCCCCCATTCCCAAGCCATATCACCATTGATGCATTTTGTACCCGCGTCTGATGAAGTAGTATTAGTAGTAATCGGGGTCACAGATACCTTTGAAGATTGACCCCCTTCTCTACTTTCCATTGCTTTCTTTAGTAAATTATGGTAATTAAGTTCTAACTAAGTCAAATAAGAATATTAAATGAGTGGGTGGGTGTTAGGACTTAGGAGTTAGGACATAAGACCTGGACCAGGAGACTGTTGGAGGCTGAGTTGAGGGAGTCACGAGGAGCCAGGAGGCTGTGTTGAGGACGAGGAGAGGACAAAGACCTGTACGGCTGTATCAAGTATCAACACTCAAGATTAACAGTTGCTGCTGGAGTGCTGGTTGAGGAACTGTTGAAGACATGTGGCTGTATCAACATTCAACACAGTCGTTGTCGGTTGCTGTTGTGGCTGTATCAACGTGGTTAGTAGACTAGAGGAGACCGAGAAAAGAAAGAAGCCAGACCGTGAAGATGAAAAGAAAAGAAGCCAGACCTTGAACGTGAACTCGTGAAGATGAAGGAGACTGAGAATAAGGGTAAAGATGAAGGAGACTATGAGCGTGAACTGTGAACTGGAGAAGCCTGAGATTTGAGACCTAATATATGTGACCAAATAAAGAGCCCAAAAGACTAACCCCAACATGGAATGATAGAAAAGCCCAAATATTTGTCTTATAGAGAAATCGGTATATCGGACCGATTTTTGCTTCAAAATATCGGTAAATGTCGACGATATTATCAGGACCGATATTTCACGAACGATTTTTGACCAAGTCCGATATCCGATATATCGATGATATATCGTGATTTTAATAGCATAGCCCAGCCCCCTTTTTATACTAAACGATTCGAACTAGGATCGATCAAACCCTATTAGGTAAATGATCAACTTACCTCCCTTCCTTTYCGAGGAATTCAAAAATACTACCTAAACCCAACGTAAGTTATTATATTTTGATTTGATACCAAGATTTTCTTTGTCCGGTATCAAACGGGAGCATGGAGTGGGGCTTGTAGCTTAGAGGATTAGAGCACGTGGCCACGAACCATGGTGTCAGGAAGTACCTGGATCTACCTACTTGTACCACGACAGTAAAACACTTGTACATTCCTACCACAGACTACTATATTTGACTAATGACCTCAAACAGTACTCACCCTGAAACTTTCACCTTGTCCTGAAGGTGGGAAGAAATATAAATTTCGATGCAGCCGCATTACATTGATGACAATTGACAGTGGTGGAGGTAGTTGTGGTGGCAATAGTTCCCCATGAACATTACTTAACCAGATCCCTTCAAATTGCCACATTTTTATCCCCAAGTTACTGACCCTGGACTTTTACGTAGAGAGGAATCCACCAAATGTTGACTTTTCTTCTCAGGAACTTCCACGTGTATCCCATTTTGAAAACTCATGCTAATGTGCCATGGCCTAACTTAGGAACAAAAATCTCTGAAACTCGCTTCAGTTGCGATTGCAATTTCTTGTAGGCGAGCCTCCCAAACTCAGCTGCCTTTTGTCTCTTTGACGTTGGGAAAAATTAAGATGTCTTTCTGTTCTTAGTCATCGTCGTCCCTAGCCTCCTGTTTCCAAATAAGGAACTATCAAACCATGTTGCCTTGCCTCCACAATAGAACATGGAATCGAAGAGGGGTGGTGAAGGTCAAATGGTAATGGGTCGAGTTGGCGGTTCATTGTGAATTTCACCACAGAAAGTTCTTGCTATAACGACTTCTACTCTTTGTAACTTTTCCTTTTCTTTCTCTGTCCAATTTTGTTTTTCCTCTCATCATTGTGTTGATAATCACCATCCTCTCCTTCCATTGTTTCATTATCCATAGCAGTCGCAGACTCAAAATTTGAATTCAAGTTTGGATCTGATTTTGGATCCATTTACGGATCTAGATTTGGATTTGGATTTGGATTCAGATACGGATTTGGATTCACATTTGATATTGGACTCATTGTCGGATCTGGATTTTTGCCTATCTTAACTTCGTCGCTTCGAATTCCTGTACTCCTTCCGAGATCTAAGTACGAACCATCTTTGATCGACCTCTCTAGCTTGTCTTCTTCTATTAGTTAGACTTTTCCATCATTTTCTTCATCTTGTTCATAGAAACTATGTATTTTTGTATTTCATTAATTTTGCTTCCATCTCATCCCAAATCGTCATTGCTCTGATACTAATTGATGAACACCAGACCAAATTGAGAGAAGAGAACATAATTTGGTATCAATTGGATGATTAAAGTAGGTTTTCTAGCTTTTGAGAGGCTACATCTCTCCCGAGGAATTCGCCTAAAAACAAAATACTTAACTGGTTGATGCCCTCTCATGATCTTAGCCCCCCTATTTATACTGACTGATTCCCCCACCCTAATTTACCTACTTGTACCATAACAATGAACATGATTCTACCATGATGATACAATTTTGTTTGTGTTGCCACTGAATACCAATTTGTCATGCCTTGCCAAAGGTTGATGTTTTTTTGTTAAAAAGTTGTTCCAGTGCTACCATCCACAAATAATTTTTTGCAAGATTAAATTTGCTCTTATTTCAATCGACTTTTGACGTGGAAGACACTCTTCCCCTTCATTTTGCAGAGATCATGTTTAGGCCATCTTCGCCTGTTGCAACACTTTGATCTCAAATTTGAACTCTAGGGCCACCAACTCTCTTGGAGAATCCTATATCAACTCCCAGGACCTTATTATGGAACCTAGACATTGCCGTGAAGGAGAACCCTAGATCTCTGATTATGGTCTACCACTCTAACCGCCTTCACCTTTCTCGTGATTAGTCAAGGCCTTTCTACCTTATGTCATGGGCCGTGAAGGAGAAAGCTTTAAGGCTTGGGTATTTATAGAGGAGGCTTGAAGTTCTAAGGACTGGGTATTTAGTATTAGGGTTTGACTTATGTCCTCTATTTATTAACTCTTCTTTTAGAAGTCTAGGGGATGAGAAGATTAGAAAACTTATTTGATCTTGGGGTTTAACTAAGTATTTAATAACTCTTTATGAGGCACACCTACGCCAACAAGGCGCCTAAGCCAAGGCGCAGTGCCTTATTGAGCCTCTTGAATACACCGAGCCTCGACTTGAAAAAAAACCAAGACCTTGACCTTATGAGCCTGAGAGCCTAGACGTGCTTTTAACAACTATGGTGCATGTACAAACAAATTCTTTACTTACTTTTTTTCGCCTTGCCATCTCTGTTAAAGGGTTTCATATTCTTTACTGGGACCTTGCTGGCTTTGCCATGATATGTTGTGGCCTTCACYACCAGCGATGTAGCACTATGAATGGCTCTTGTTCGTGCATGTAAAAACGGATTCTTTTAGTGGCTGTGTATTGTGTTTAAACCCTGATTTTATGTCAATGTTTTAGTTTTGGCTTCTACAGTATGAATCAAGGTCTTAATTGTTGCTTTCTAGCTTGTCATGGCCTTGCTTTGACATTCTACCATGACCCTCTCTCATGGCATCCTATGCTGACCCTCCTTTCATTGCATACCTTCGCCTTAATAGTAGCTGTCTTGTGCTTCTTAAGAGATAAACTTGGTAATTGTGTGTGTATATATCGATTACAATTAGGGATATATATAAGAGATACATTTACACTCTAGACCCTCTAATATAAATATATATATATATAACACTTAATTGTCTAATATTCCCCCGCAAGCTAAGGTCGGGGAGCGACCTGTAGCTTGGACCGTAATAGGAGAAACCGTTGTGAAGGTAGCGGCTTGGTAAACACGTCTGCAATCTGATCATCTGTAGATATAAACTGAACTGAAAGCTTCCGTTGCACAACCATTTCTCGAACAAAGTGAAAGTCAACTTCTACATGCTTGGTACGGGCATGAAAGACAGGATTAGCTGAAAGATACGTAGCACCAAGATTTTCACACCATAAGGTAGGAACCGACTTCACAGGAACCCGAAGTTCACGCAGTAGTGTTTGAAGCCATGTGAGCTCAGCAACAGTTTCAGCTAGAGCCTTGTATTCTGACTCTGTTGATGACCGAGAGACAGTCCTTTATTTTTGTGCAGACCATGATACTAGGTTTGAACCAAGATAGATAGCATATCCCCCAGTCGATCAACGGTCATTAGGGCAACCAGCCCAGTCAGCATCGGAGAAGCTAGTCAGGGAGTTGTAAGTAGAATCAGTGTAGGCATGAAGGATTGTGCCTGAAGCATGCATGATTTGTAAACCATAGTCAGCAGTGCCTTGCAAGTAACGAATAATTCGTTTGACTACTGCCCAATGATTTTCAGTAGGGGACTGCATAAATTGGCAGACTTTGTTGACCGCGAAAGTAATATCCGGACGAGACAATGTCACATACTGAAGGGCACCCACAATTTGGCGGTATTTGACCGGATCAGCAAACGTAACGCTATCACCAAGAGAAAGATTAGCATTAGTGGTCATAGGAGATATTTAAATAACATCGACTTCAAAAGTTGTGGATGTGGATGTCCAAGTCTTTGGTGCCATGTGGTGGAAGAGGCACGTGTGGTAGAAAACAACATTTTCTGAACAGGCTGAGGCTGAGGAGGACGGAAGGAGTAGAGACCACCATTACTTGGACCAGTGAGGAGGATAGTGTGTGTGAACTTGTCCTTCACAACAAAGAAAATAGAGTGAAATTCAAAGTACACATGGTTATCAAAACAAAATTTTTGAACAGAAAGTAAGTTCTGTTTTATGTCAGGTACGTGTAGTATGTCTTTAAGGGAAAAGGTTTTGTTTGGTGAATGAAGTTGTGAGGAACCAATGTTTAGAATGGGTAAACCCTTACCATTGCCAACGTGAAGGTTGTCCTCACCGTAGTAGGCCTCAGAGTTATCGAAGCTAGATAGGTCTGGTGCAACATGATGGCTAGAGCCTGTATCCAGAAGCCAAGCTTGTGACCGGTAATATGTAAAGTTGGCAGAAGGTGATTGTCTCGTCCTCATAGGAGCAGGGTCACGATTGGGGCAATGAGACGGGATATGACCAATCCCACACCTGTTTTTTTTTTTTTTTTAAGGAAACTAGGCAAATATATAAACCAATCCCACACCTGTTGCATGTGCCAAAAACAGTGTTTTGATTAGAAGCCCAACTAAATTGATTACGGTTACCTCGTCCTTGACTTCTGTTGTTGTAGTTTCCTCGTCCGCGTCTAGAATCATGTCCACGGCCACGATTATTCCGATATATGTTGGTGTAAAAGGCATGTGCAGGCTGTGCATTAACAGGCTGAACTTGAAGACCAAGTTGTGACAGAAGCTGTTGAATAGCTTGAAGTTGATCTGGTTGAGGAGTAGACGAGGTGGCACCAGGAACCGCTGAGTTGCGGTTGTTCGTGACAGTCGAGAATGCTTGAGGTGGAGAGATGTCAGTTGCAGATTTCTTGATCATGTAGTCATGGTCTGATAGCAGGCCATGAAGTTCTGCAAAGGCAGTTGGGAATTGGCGACCAAGGAGTGTTGTCTTCAGCCCGTTGTATTCTTCTCTAAGACCCGAGATAACCAGCATCACCAAATCTTTTTCTTTCATTGGTTCGCCTATATTGGCGAGAGCATCAGCATATTCTTGAGCCCTAGTCAGGTATGCGGAGGAGGTTTCAGCAGGCTTCATCTCTAGTTTAAGAAGCTGAGTTTTTAGGGTGTATTCCCTAGATGATGTGTGAGGAGCGTAAGTACATTCAAGAGACAACCACAGATCACGGGAGGTAAGTCCTTGAACGTGTTGGAATGATGCCTCAAAGATTGTAGAAATAATCAGCATCCGTACATGTGCATCATTGGAAACCCATGCTGTGTAGTTAGGATTCGGTTGTGGTGGGGGCACTGTGGTGCTGCCGACATCTTTTCCAGATGATGATGATGATGAGATAGTCATCGGTGGACAAGGAATGGTGCCATCAACATAGCCGAATAGGTTGTTTGTGACAAGGAATGGTTGAACCATTGTCTTCCAATAGCCATAGTTGTTTGGTGATAAAGTGAAGCCAAACTTGTGGGAGTTATGGGTGGTTTTCTCAGTTGGAGTGAAAGCTGCAACAATTGTCATTGGACAGAAGGTGAGGCAGCTGTTGGGTAGAAGACGGGTGCGGTAGCTTTAGGGTTGCCTTGTGATGGCAGTGGTAGGGCGGCAACGGTAGGGCGGCAGCCGTAGGGCGGTAGCCGTAGGGCAGCAGCTGTAGGCGTTTAGGGCCGGCTGCGATAGGGCGGCAACGGTAGGGCAGCAGCCATAGGGCAGCAGCTGTAGGGCGTTTAGGGCCGGCTCTGATACCAAGATAAACTTGGTAATTGTGTGTGTATATATCGATTACAATCAGGGATATATATATATATATATAAGAGATACATTTACACTCTAGACCCTCTAATATAATTATATATAAACCACACTTAATTGTCTAATATTAAGGATGCTATGCTAGAAAGATATTTAATGACAATCCCCTAATGCCACCAAAAACCAACCAACCCAAACCAGTGAATCCCACACAAAGTAGTGTTTGGTGAGGGTAGAATCTACGCAGACCTTACCTCGACCCCTAGGAGTAGAGAGGCTATTCTTGTGAAGCCCCTTGACTTGTAAAATGGTTTTTAAAAAGGACTTCGCAAAGAAATATTGATCCCAAAAGGTTTACAAAAGGTTGAAAGAAAAGATAGAGTAAAATTAGCTGATGAAAAGAGGTAAAGGAAGAGTTGTAGAAAAAGTCAAGAAAAATAATAACGCAAACAAGGACCTTGAAGGCATAAGAAAGGGATGAAATCACTA
>NW_020200745.1:57431-62153 GCF_001531365.2 Cynara cardunculus var. scolymus
CCCCTTTTCCAACCTAGGGCTTTGATACCTAGCTGTCCACCTTGGTACTATGCTATCTAGCCGAGGACACTCTAACCTTCCTCCCACTCTCTAGCTAACAAACCCAACCTCTAGCTCTCCCCCACCCACCCTTGTCCCCATAAGCCACAAGTCCCTAGAACCAAATCTACAACCTTAATCCTGCGTCTCCCGTACTTCTAACTGAGGTCATCTCTTTTGAAATGTCTAAAGCCATYATGGCCCGTCTCAGCTGCTTGGCTCATTTCCTCGACCTTCCCCTCTAACTTGTTGCTTGCCCGAGAATTTGTGGTCCGCTTCTTTTTTGTTGTTGTTGTTGCTGATGTCAAATGAGTTGTTGGCAATTACATGCTGCTATCTAGGTGATTCAGATATAGGAATGGTACGAGCTTGTTCGGGTTTGATGATTAGATTTCTGTTTTACTTGGTGACAACATAACAGGATTTGGACAAAACTAAATTTTGATTCAAAACAATTATGCATATATTTTTTTGTTACAGTCTCTTTTAAACTGCACAAGCTTTATTTTTTCAGTTATCTATCCATATTTAACAAAAAACCAAGGGATTAGCTTTTCTAAGTTGGCATATGCCTTCTAGATTTGATTTATGATGATATAGAAACTGGATAGACTGCATCGATACAGATAACCACCATTGATACTTCTTTTTCCTTTTACAAAGCTTCATGGTAGAGCAGGAAGGCAAGGAGATCCTGGATCAACACGGTTCATGGTCAGGTAATTTCTATTAAATGATTCTATAAAGCTGCAAGTCAAATAGTTGTTTCAATAAATTATCCATGATGAATTATATTTGATCATCCCTGGTTCATGGTCAGGTAGTTATTCAATTTCTATCATTGAAGCGCACACGCCTCAACACAGAAAGCAAATGAATAAATACACAAACGCTAAGTTAGAACAACAAAGATAGAGGAGGTAAATGCCATTCTAGGCCATAACTAAAGAAATTCTTTTTCGAAGGAGGTATTGTAAGTCCCATGGTATGAATCATAGTCAAGACTGTAAAAACACAGAATAATATTAACAAGAGAAGTATTGGATCAAGGCAGTCATCATGTATATTGAATATCAAAGATTGTTTACAATTGAATCTGATGAGAGAAATCTATACAATTGAAGTATTGAATATATTTACACAAACTAACTCCTATTTATACTAGAACAGGAAAGAACAGTTACATGATTTATATGACAAGCTAATTACATATTGCCACATGTTCTAGCATCATAGAAGAAGTCTTCGTTTCTGAGAAGCCTTTGATCTGAAAATCTTCTATCTCTAACTCTGAATTGATCATTCAGAGTTAATCTTCTAACTCTGAAATACAACTCTTCAGACTTATGACTTGGTCGGTTTCGCTCTTCATTTGAACTCGGAAATCTGAACTTCAGAATTYTGGAGAGAACTTTTCAGATTTAGCACTTAGACATTTTAATTCATCTTCCGAACTCTGAATTCTGGGATTCCAGATCTCTGAAGGCAAGTCTTCAGAGATAATACTTGGAGAATTTTGAAGCAATCTTCTTTCATTTTTACAATCTTCCCCCTTTGCTTCAAATTTCAAATTTTCWATCAATCAACATTCAGATGAACTTCTCTAGAATGATGTTTCTGTAATTCAGTTGACCTTTTATGTGTTGTCTCATCCAGATCACCAACTTCTTCACTTTGGGCCATTCYCGTTTGCTGACAATCTTTGGTCTTTTACATAGTCTTTTCTCAAGAGATTCATGGATCTRCTTCAAGGTTCCAGAACTGTATTTTTGCACATCATGAATTYTGAAGAGGAATTTTTCTGGAGAGTTCTTGCAGATATACCYAGYTGGATCACAAATGACARTTCTTGTGTGTAGATCTTCTATTSCATCTAGATGAGTAACAGGAGCTAACAAGTACACATTTTCTCTTTCCAAGACGAGAAATTTGAGAATCTACCATTCCAACCCAAAGGGTTGCCCTAATAATTCCATGAATGATTGCTATTAACCCTTTTCTGAACTTTGCAACTTTATCTTCATAAGGTGCTAACTTGGTGTAGATTTGAAACATGTCTTGAAGATGCAAGTTTGGAAAATTAGCTTCAGAGAAATCATACATCTTTCCATCTTCTCTTTCAACCTCAAAGCTGTAGTAGACTATACTTCTCTCCACACTTTTTGCTYTACATCCACAAATCTTGTAATGTATAAGTCTGAATACACATCTCTTCTCAGCTTACCAATCTTGTTCATAAAACCTTCGTATTCTCTCTTAAATCCGTTTGCAGTGGTTGCACCATGGCCATCCTGACCTTTTCTGGGAATTACCTTGTTGAAGTTTCCCACTAGGTGGTGGGTATCGAGCAACTAGGGCAGGCCCTTCTCCAACCGGGTAGGTAGTAGTGCTTCCAAGCATTACCTTTCTTCTGCTTTCGAACCTTAGAGAACACTTCAYGAATGTTGTGACCAGTGATGGGAAAGATATCTGGAGCAACCGTTGAACCTGTGGAGGAGGGTTGTTGGATTTGTTTTGGTCATGGGTGGAGCTGGTGGACTCGCTAAGCATTGGTTGGTCTGGTTGGTATCTACCGAAGTTAAAGGAAAGGTTTYCCATGAAAGGTGATGATCAGAAACCACACTCTCATACCATCTAGAAACCAAAYAGAGTTGAGCCTAAAAGGCTTTTCATATATTTTCCTATTAATTATAAAACTCAAAGCAAGGCTATTTATACAAAAGAAGGAGAATCCTTTCAACTAAGGAGATGATAGAGAAAATCCCTAAAAACAGAATGCTGGAAATCAGGGGTAACACCCTTAATTGACAGGATCGCCGAGATCTTTGATGCAATTATTGACAGCTCCATAAATTCTTCAAATARCAGTTGCTTGTCCTTTAGTAGGCTCAAAATGAGATGGACTCTTTGACTTTGTGCATTGAAGAAATATGAGGAGGGAACCTATCTTCCTCTTTTTCAACATTAACATCCTCCAAATGAGGACTTAATGGTTTATGAGCTGCTTGCCCCAATTGTGTTAGTGAAACACCACCTTTTTTAGAATATGAGTGGGTAGGTGGGGTTATAGCAAGATTGTGGAGAGAGAGATGTGGCTGTCCGGCTTGAAGTGGATAGTGCAAGATCCTCTTTCTCTTTTGATCTTGTGCTCATATCCTCTCTTGAAATTTTATCTCCACTACACTCCCTCTCCTTTTCATTTTTCTTCTCAGCACTCTTATACTACGAGACACCTCACCTCTCATCCTAGTAGGAGTTGCTTCTTGGGCAGAGTCTACCGGTTTTGGTAGTCCCATGGAAGCACAATATTCTATAATCTACCGGTTTTGGTAGTCCCATAGAAGCACAATAATCTATAAGTACCTTGTTATCATACCTAATGTAGGCTCTGAGTTCCTCTAGACGAGCCATATGGTTCATTTGGATTTCCCCCAATATTGACTTCTAGGTTCTGTGGCAAAAGAACATTAGCAGCCAAATCCTCTTGATTGGGAGGAACTTCAATGTTTCCAACCATGAAAGATCCTTGGTTAACTTCATTTTCAAAACGGACGATGATGATTTGAAACAAGTTTTTGAAGTGTGAAGAGATATTTGAACGTTTGAGCAAGATTGAGCCATGGAATCATTTGAAGGATACTGAAGTTGAGCAAAGAAAGCAAGAACACTTAGACTTTGATAGACTATGAAGTTTTTGCAAGTCCCCTAATAAGAATCTTAGTCAAGAATGTAAGAACACAGAATAATGTTAACAAGAAAAGTATTTGATCAAGGCAATCATCATGTATATTGAAAATCAAAGATTGTTTACAATTGAATATGATGAGAGAAATCTATATAATTGAAATATCGAATATATTTACACAATCTAACCAACTCCTATTTATACTACAACGGGAAAGATACAATTACATGATTTACATGACAAGCTAATTACACATTTACACGTGCTCTACTATCATAGAAGTATTTGTTTTTGAGATGATCATTCAAAGTTAATCTTCTAACTCTGAAATACAACTCTTCAGACTTATGACTTGGTTGGTTTTGCTATTCATCTGAATTCTGAAATCTGAACTTCAGAATTTTGGAGACACCTCTTCAGATTTACCACTTAGACATTTTCGGACTCTAAATTCTGGGATTCCAGATATCCGAAGCAAGTCTTCAGAGATAACACTTGGAAAATTTTGAAGCAATCTTGTATCATTTCTCAGGTAATGCGTTCCTCCATTAGTCGAGATGAGTAGTAGTGTTGTCTTTGTGATCGGACAACCCTTGGGATACCTGGCTGGGACACCAAGAGGAGAATGGAAGATGTTTCAATTCCTTACAAGATAAACTTGTCGGATTCAAGCACTTGTTTGTAATTACATTGATTCAACACATTACCGGAAACCAAATTCTTTCTAATTGCTGCTACAAAGAAAACACCAATAAGACCAGAGTAATTGTTTTCCATATATTTCAAACGACATTTCCATATCCAAGGATAGGAACAGTTGATTCGTTGCCCATATTTAGCACGGATCCATCTTGCACTGGTTCGTACATCGTAACCATTTGTTGTCCTTGCAAACATGACTAGTACCACAATAGTCAATCCTGCAACAACCTCATCCTGCACATAAAATGCATAAGAAGTTAGTGGTACAAAATTCTTAACAAAATTAAAACCAAGGT
>NW_020200745.1:62829-72924 GCF_001531365.2 Cynara cardunculus var. scolymus
CTCCAAATTAATTAACCCATAATAAAAATTAGAATGGATGAAAACAAATTAGTAGTTATCAACAATTTTCAGCTATCTTAGATTTGTCTTTATCCCTTAAATGTAACATATTTTCATTGAATACTTCTTATGCCGATGCCTTCATTGTCAATAATGATGTGATAATAATGTGATCATGCTTTAATAGATCGAAGACTTTATATGATATCATTTTGCTCTGAAAATGATGTGATTTCGTTGCAATAATGATGTAATAATGCTTTGAAAAAAACGAAAACCAGTGATGATCATATCCACAATCATCGGCTCTGTCCAATATGTGATTTGCAGTTTTTTCCCATTTTACCCTTGCATGCCATCAATATTYYTAMAAAGAGGTAGTACATATTTATTTAATATTTTACTGCTCCCTAAATCTTTCTAAAACCGTGACTTAGAACAKAATGGTGGGCTTACAAGTYCATTTGCGTAAATCACAGGTGTTCTCGTTTGAACACTTCCTTTTATATTTATATATAAGGCSATTTAATATATTTAATGTTAATCYTTCGGAAATTACATGATTWTCCAGAGCAAATATGCTCTCCATTGTTCATTGTACAAGATTCCGGTTGCACAACGTTGTTCTCAATTTGGTGGATCATGCTATTACTACAGCTMAATGATCATCTCCATGTTGCTGCTGCTATGCTATATTTATACKTGTTTGCCATSTTTTTCGTTTTMTTCTCTTATTCAGTTCCATCAAATATGATGGTGGGTAATTCTCGACCTATCAATGTTAYAGTTTGCAGGATGAMATGTTTCAAAAGTTCAACTTTGACACTGAATGGGCTGTGAAACTCATATCAAGGATTACTAATGACGAGGATGTACCAATTGAAGGTGATTCAATTGTTGGACAGGTGTGATTTCATAGTTTGGAACACTAAAATACTTGTTTATTCCTTATTCAGCCTCACTCAGAAAGATTTAGTTTTACTATCCGTATAGTTCAATATATGAATTCTTTTATTTTGTTTTATTATGTTCCTCTGCATGCCTACAGGCAGATTGAAGGTAATACATATCCATGATATATATATATATATATACATATATACACATATATATTTGCGTATACCTACTCCTATAAAATTTGATTAGGAAACTAACTTCATTAAAACATCTGCAAAATATTTAACATCGAGGGAATTTAGTTTCCTAGTTTCTTATAAATTAGGAAACAAATTCCTAACTTTGTGGGAAAGTTCAACAGGTAGTGAAAGTAGACTTAAGTATATTCAGTTAGGAAGATGGAGACAACGTGATAAATACCCAAGGAGAGAGAGAAAGAAAGGGGGATTTAATATCCATGAAATTGGCAAGTGCCTTTGAGAGAACCAACCTCTCGAATTGCTGGAATTCGTTGTAATCATTCAATTTTGGCAAAGGGAGTTGGAAATTCAAGTATTGTGCATCAGGATCTCCATCAGATCATTCACTTCACGCTCCATCTATTCAACACTTTCATATTTGGTAGATTAAACTGACATCCTGACACAAACAAGCATGGATCCACTACAGTTGCAGCGAGCTACACAAATTCTCCCCCTTGAGGAGTGTTAGAGATAGTCTTTTATTCTGTTATGAGCTTCTTGTATTTTGTTAGTTTGCAGGTTAGCTTTAGGATTTATTTTATTTATTTCATTTTGGCCTTGCTTCACAGCCCTCATCCTAACTGTATGTCTATTTTTTCGGATTTTTCTTCAGTAAATACAATATGCACTACCACCCTAGTTATTTGAAYGTGCAACCTTACAAAGCCTCCTTCCATTTGGGYCACATCAAAATCAAATCGACCACCTTGCTGACATCTTGAAGAAGCCCTTGTGCAAGATTGGTTTTGAACCTGATATGTTGCAACTGGCATGTGATCCACCTCGAAGAACTTTCTTAGATAAATCAATGCTTTATTAAGGTTTTGTTATGTTTGTGTCTTGAGACACACAAGCCCATCTATATATTCAGGGTATCTCTTTTTGAATGATGATACATATTCTTACAGAGTTCTCTAGAAAAAGAAGTTGGAAAATGTACTCTTACAGAGTTCTGTAGAAATTGGACTGCAAGGCCTTGTAGCTTGATATTTATATGAAGAGAATATTCAGAGTATAAGGGTACTTTGGTTAAGTGTTAAAAGTTCCATGCTTCTCCTAAGACATTTCTTTCCTCTTATATCTTTTAATATTCATTCAGTTTAACATGCATTATATTATCTTCCAACTGCTAATTCAAGTTATTACAAAAATTTCAGCTTCTGTCTCTTCAAGTTTCCACAGAAAAGTATTTCTTCAACATAAGAAAGAGCCTTGTAGAGTTTGATGAAGTGCTAGAGGTACATATTTTATAGTAAAAATCACCATATACATTTTCTTTAATTTGTTCATCCTTTGATCTATGTTTCTTGGTTATGATTGTTTTCTTTTTCCTAGTTCAAGTTTGTATGTCAAATTGTGCTTAGAGTTGCTGTTGGAGACTTGACCTGAAAATCAGTTTCTATATGAAGGAAGTATTATCCTTATATGAAGTGTTCTCAGATTCTCTTTTCATCAATGTTTATTGTTCTTTTTTCATTATTTGATTGTATTATTGCATTATTTTTTCAGATCAATCTGACATCTTAGCCTTTTATGGTTGTGTAACTGATTGCATACTTGGTTCCAGGTGCAAAGGAAGCATGTTTATGATCTTCGTCAGATAATTTTAACTRGYGATTCTGAGAGTTGTTCACATCACATTCTCCAGTGAGTGTCTTTTTTACTAAGATCACTCTTATAATATTACTATCAGTATGTTCTGTACTTAATTATTTGGACAGAAAAGTCCTTCCAATGAGAATTACTATCAGTAGGTTCGGATAGATTTAAAATGGTTTGGATGTCGTCAATTTAAACCTTCAGATTGGTGTAAAAATGAGAATTAAGTAAAGAGGACGTCGATAGGAGACATGTGGGTATGTAAATATTAACAATGGGGAAAAAGACAAGGATATCTGAATAATTATGATACAGCGAAAGACTTATTTTTTTGATAGAAGAGAGTGGAAAGTGGCTGTTGGTCTTCCACTATTTCTGGATCAGATCATTGCCTGAAATGTGGTGGTTTCATATCTTGGTGAACCCAACTATTTTTAGGATAAAACTCTCTTCCATTTTTCGCTTTTTATGCTAAATATTTAATACTTCAGATTCCTTTGGTCTCTTTTGGTAAGTCTAGCCAGCTTTTTTTTGGAAACTCTTATTTATCATGCTTGAACTGGTCTATGAAGACTACGCACGATTAGTTTGTAAGCTCTGATCTATGTACATACTACCTAACAATATAGTTTTTTTAATAGCCTGTAACACTAAAAGGGCATGTGAGTAGCGTGGCTAAGTGCAATTATGGAACACTACAGAGATTATTATTCAACATACAGTGATCTGGCCCCTGATTGGATACCCAAATATATACAAGGATGAAAATGGTATAGAATCTTTTAAACTCGAATTGTATAAGTAAAACTGCATGTTGAGGTTCGAGCTTACTGCTGTGGCTGCATTTAACCATGTATTCTTATTTGTAGGTTGACATTAGAGGAATTTTGTGCACCAGTAGTTTATCTGAGAACACGAAAATAAAAGCTAGGCATACTTTTCTTAAATCCATGCCATTTTCATGTACTCGTTTGCTGCCATCATGTTTTGGGATTGAAACAGATTATAGGAAAAGAAGATCTTAATTACTAAATTTGTTAGTAAACATTGATCAATCTGATAAGATCTGTTACTTTAGACACAAAGAATAGACCTTTAGACAACCACCAATTACTATTGCATTGACTGCTCGTATACTTGTTTGTATTACATTTTCTAGAGTGAATTGCAAATTCGGTCCTGTTTTTTATGTATTTTAACACTCTGGGTCCCTATTTTGAAATATCTATGGATTACAACCCTGTGGTTTGCATTTTTATAACGCATTGGGTCCCTAAATCTAACTCCGTTTGAAATCTGTCTGTTAAAGTGGTCATGTGCGCGGCAAACGATAGATAGTTTGGTCATTTTATGCATTTTTCTCATTTTAAATTAAAAAATAAAAACAGCCAAAACAAACACCAATATCATATTGCCATGTGTCGCTCTTCCCTCTCGTTGATTAAGAGATTTTCCGGCAACCATTCCGGCAAGCAACTTTCTTTTTTCTCCTGCCTCCTCATTCTTCAACCCAAACAACAATCAAAAACCTAAATTAATTCCAAAATTAAGTGATCAATCCTAAAAATTAATCGTTAACATCATCAACACAACACCAAAAATACCTACTACAAACAGATTGAGGAGAAGAACAAACATATCTCCAATTGATTGCCACTTGAAACAGATCTCCAATCAAGAAAAGAAAAACAAAACCCTAAGGAAGCGTTTGGTACGCATACATGATTGGACTGGACTGGAGAGGACAAGAAGGACGGACTGGACTGGATTGGATAGAACAAGTGTATGTCTGGTGTTTGATACGACTACGACTGGACGGGACATAAATAGACAAGTTACCGCCAAAAGTTATTTGATGATTTTAAATATTATATAATAGTTATAATTAACAAATAAAGTAAATTATTAACGAATTTAATTTGTAAATTTTTTTACACAATTTTCATTATGGTACCAAATTTGAATGAAAAATTGATAGTAGTAATAGTGGTGTGGAGGTGGTGGTGGCCCCACGGTAGTAGTGGCGATGGTGGTGGTGGTCGATGGCCGACGGTAGTTATGGAGGTAGAGGTAGTGGGGTGGTTGGTGGACGACAGTGGTTATAGAGGACGTGAAGATGGTGGATTTTGGTGGTGGTGGCGGTTGACAACAATGGAGGAGGTAGTTGTGGTTGATTTAGTGAAAATAGTGGTGGGTGGCAATGGACGGTGGTGGTCGATGGTCGACGGTGGTTGTGGAGGAGGTTGTTGCAGTAGAGGAGTTGGAGGTGGCAATGGATGGTGGTGGTCGGTGGCTGATGGTTGTAGAGGTGGCAATTGATAGTTGTTGTGGAGGAGGTTGTTGCGGTATAGGAGGAGTTGGAGGTGGCCAACGGTGGTAATGTTGGTGGTGGTCGATGGCCGATGGTGGTTATAAAGGTGGCAATCGAGGATGGTAGTCGGTGGTTGTGGAGATGGTGAAGGAGGTTGTTGTAGTAGAGGAGTTGGAGGTGGCGAAAGGCGGTAGTGGTCGACTATGGTAGAGGTGGCGATGAACGATGGTGGACAGTGGTTGTGGAGGAGGTGGAGGATGTTGTACTGAAGAGGAGGTGGGCAGCAGACGAAACTAGCGGTGATGACCATTAGAACAAATACCATATTAAGGTTATATATCAAACTAGGGCAAATTAGTAATATTTTAGTTATAGTTGGAACAAGATAAAGCCTCTTCTATGTCATGCTGTCCCACCTTATCTCAGTTCTTGTCCCTGTCCCATGTCACACCAAACGTGGGACAATGAGTTCTTGTTCTGTCCCGTGCTGCACCAAACATGGGACATTGAGGTTTGTGCCGTCCTGTCTTGTCCGTACCCATGTACTAAACATAGCTAAATGTCTAATACAAACCCTAAATTGAAAAATCTAAATCAGATCGTCGGCGATAGAAGAGCAGAACTAGAAGAAACCAGATTGAGGAGCAGATCTTCAAAAAACTAACCATGGCCACCATCTCTATCACTATCGGGCCGTTGAATCCATGTTTCTCAATCTCTGCGCTTCGAAGTCCACAAACAAGAGAAAGAATGGAGTAAAACGAGAGAAATGGGAGGATTTTCACCGAAAAATGAGAAAAGGGAGGGTTTTCATCGGAAAACAGGAGAAAGTGGAGGNGAGAAAGAATGGAGTAAAACGAGAGAAATGGGAGGATTTTCACCGAAAAATGAGAAAAGGGAGGGTTTTCATCGGAAAACAGGAGAAAGTGGAGGGTTTCGCCGGAGAAAATGGACAGTCTCTTTCGCCGGAAAAACGGAGAGTGGGAGGGGTTTGCCTTTCTTAGGCTTGCAGTTGTGGTGGTGTAGTTGCAGCGATGGAGGTGGGAAGGGGAAGAGGGCTCACTRAGAGGAGGGAGAAAAAGAAGTGGGSGAAGAAGAAGACCAAGGACAAGTGGGGGAATCGGTCTTTGTCGTTCGATCTGTGTTCGGCAGAGAAGGGAATGGTCCCTGTGTTCGCCGGAGATGAGAGGTTGGGCGGTGTCCCTATATTTGCCGGAGATGATAAGGGGGAATGGTTCCTATGTCGCTGCCTTCGCCAGATAGACATATACATATGTCAAAGACCTTCCAGCCTAGTGGTAAAGGCTTGGGCATGGCATAGTCATGAACCCGAGTTCGAGCCCTGGGAGGGGAGTGTTGGCGACATTTAAGTGAGGCCATGTTTAGCCTCCAAATTTGCTAGGGATTAGTCGGGCTTTGGCCCGACACCCTTATTTTTTTTAGACATATACATATATTATATATATACTAGAAGGGTACTTGCGTAATACAACGATATACATCTTGATTTTAATGTTTTGTTTTATTATCTGTCTCCATCGATGCTATAATACGGTTTTATGTGGGTTTGAGAAAATGATAATGTTTTTATTTTTGAATAAAATATACATTTTAAGATATTATAAAAATTTGAAAAAAATATATTGAAATTTAACTATTTAAAAGTTCTCGTTCTTTTGTGTAATTTCTTTTAATTATAGTTTAATTTAAGGTTAATAATGAAGTAATTTATTTTTGATTGTTAAATATATTTTATAAAGATAATAATTAAGTATTTTGTTAGAGCTCAATAATTATCTTTGTTATATTTAAAAATTTTTATATTTAAAATGAAATGTTTATCCTTTATTTGATTATGTTTATCTGCAGTTAGTTACAGGAATTCAAACATAAAGCTTTAATAAGTTGTGCATACGTATAATTTACTTGTAATCTTGAATTCTAAGTAATATGCATCAATAAACAGTACTTTGTGCATGAAAAATGATTTTTAAGAGTTTTTGTCAAATGCTTTATAATATAGTATAGATATATATTATTATAATATGATCTATAGAGTAAATTACATGTTTGGTCCCTGTTGTTTTTAGTAGAAAATAAAAAAAGAAATAGAATGACGAAAATACCCCTGTACTTAACCTATTTAACAGAAAAAATTTAATGGAGTTAAAATTAGGGACCCAATATGTTATAAAATGCAATCACAGGGATGTAATCCATAGATATTTCAGAATAGGGACCCAGGGTGTTAAACCACGGGGACCAAATTTGTAACTCATTCCATTTTTTATAATAGTGAAAAACATTTTGAAACAACTTTATCTACTCCTAGAGCCCAAAAAGGGAAGAAAGATGGAAGGGGAAATATAGTCCAAGTCTGATTGTTCAGTTGTATGATTCAAGTTCTTCCCAGATTCATTTTGCCTTCTCCAACTATTTCATGATAAAAGCTTGTTTCTAGAGTTGCCAGACATCTTCTACCTTGTAATACAACTTTACTAGTCTGTATATTTGTTTGTGGTTCCATTTTATCCTTCTTATGAATGTGCTCAGTATCATTAAATTAAAGACCATTGTAATTTTGATGTACCCATTACTTTTCAAGCCTCCAATATCAGGAACCAAGTTAACACCATGACTCATAGGCTAATTATAATAGGAACATATAGTCTGTTTCTATTTCTTTTGTCCATAATACATCAAAATGTGCCATTGTATATATTATCATTTTATAGACCATTAAAATCGCAACTTAATTGTCTGTCTGTGTTGTTATGTTAGTTTTGCCCTTGTTATCTGAATGTTGTGTGCATGGAATCAGGTACATGCAAGCAGTCGTAGATGAACTTGTTTTGGGAAATGTTGATCCGTTGAAGGTATTGAATCTCCTTACCCTAGTGCCTCGATTAAAATTCTTATCAGTTGCATCGATCTGATCTCTATGATCTATATATTTTTCATAGCATCCAAGCAGCTGGAACTTAGACGAACTCTTAAAGAATTTCGTTGCAATTTCTGGGAAGATATTGGATGGTGAGGTGTAGTTTCAGTCTTATCTTAACCTGGAACTTAGACAAAATCTTAATATGGACTAAATCATATATGGGGTTTATCCAGAGTCATGTACAGGAATTACGGTGGAATCTTTGATGCAATCACTTGCTAATGTTAATGAATCAAGTGATAATGAATTGTGTCTTCCAAATTTACCTCAACCTCTGAATGCTTTTAAAGGTATACGTAAAAGGACTTCTTCATTGAAGCGTTGGCTATCCATATGCTCGGATGATTCGCTCAAGTGCGTACACTAAAACATTAATTATTGACTCTCTTTCACTTTTCTGTTTCTTAATTCGAATACAAGATGTTTTTCTTATCAACTGCAGAGATGGAAGATATCGAGTTACAGCTAATCTTCTGCGCAAGTACCTTGGTGATTAGTTAATCGCTTCATATACAAACACCATTCAAGAATCTGGTTATGCTGAAGAATATGTAAATGAAATTGAGGTACTTTTTTTCTTAATGTTAATATTATGATTTTATTTCATATTTTTTTACATGATATTTTTTTTTCTTGTCTTGAATCCAGAGAGCGGTTCTTGTGAAGTCCCTAGATTGTTTTTGGAGGGATCATCTTGTAAACATGAACAGACTAAATTCAGCGGTATGCTATTATCATAATCGGTTCATTTCAAGGTTTGCAATGTAAAAAAAATTTCAAGTTACATGAGATTCTTAACCAGCATACTATATAATTACCTATTGTATTTGCTAAAATGGAATCTGAACACTTTAATTGGTCATTTATTGCAACTTTACTATTGAGCTGAAGGTTTTTTTTTCTTTTTGTAACAAATAAAAAGTTTTTAATTAAGATTCACATGTGAATACTTTATCATGATAAATTTGTTAAATATCAAAGTTCATATTTGGGTGCAGGTGAATGTAAGGAGCTTTGGGCACAGGGATCCGCTGGAAGAATACAAAATAGATGGTTGTCGGTTTTTCATCTCGATGCTCAGCGCAACTCGGAGGTTGACTGTGGAATCACTTTTGAGGTACTGGTCATCTCCCATGGAGTCCCAACAATTATATGCATCATAGAATTAAAAGATGATATGTATGAAAACTATAGATTCCTGTATTGGTCTTATGTTGTAATTTTATTGTAGAATCAGGGTTTTTTATCATTTATAGACTTTAATTATTTACATCTTCTCAAACTAATGTGTTTGATGAAACAATCTATATACTATATACTATATACTATATACTATATACTATATACTATATACAATATACTATATACTATATACTATATACTATATACTATATACTATATATAGGACTATTATCAAATACTAAAAGGTTTGAGAATCTGATCTAATCATTTTAATCCAAACTAGTTGTGTACCCGCGCAATACGGTGGGAGCCATGAATTTTAACGATTTTGAAGTTCTACTAGTTTTATAAGATAAGATTTAACGATGATATAGGTTACACTTGGTCTTTACATATTAATACAATTAGAATAAATAAGAGTTATGATTCCAATTACAGACTATCGATGAAAAAAATTGTATGGCAGTTTAAAAATCCAACATATTTAAACGAATCTACAAATATATTCGATTTACACCAAGAGCAAAGAACCAAGAAACTTGAGTTTTAAGATAAACACTCAAAACCAATCAAGAAAACTACAAATTTGACATATCAAAGACCTTCCAGCCTAGTGGTAAAAGCTTGGGCATGGCATAGTCATGAACCCGAGTTCGAGCCCTTGAAGGGGAGTGTTGGCGACATTTAAGTGGGGCCTTGTTTAGCCTCCAAATTTGCCGGGGATTAGTCGAGCTTTGGCCCGGACACCCTTACAAAAAAAAAGACAAAAATGGGTTTTAGAATGAAATTTCAACCGCTTACCCTCTTTCTTGTCCAGAAACTCAGATTAAGGTTGAATTAATACATGTATATATATATATATATATATTTCAAAAAAACCCAAGACATATTAATTCAAAACATATTATACAGTGCAATTT
>NW_020200745.1:73009-80577 GCF_001531365.2 Cynara cardunculus var. scolymus
GATACGATGATAATGGTGTAACTTGTTAAAATAACAATTTATTTTTTAAACATGTTTTTATTGATATACGATTATATATGTTAATTTGACAAATGTTTAAAATGAAACATTTAAAAGTAAATGACATAAAGTAAATTAATTAATTAATTATAGGAGTATAAAGTGTAAATTTATTGTGAGAGGGTGATTGTATGTGAGGAGTGAAAAAGTGAAAAAGTGAAAAAATGAGTATAAATGATATTTTGGTCATTTAGAATTTTAAGACTTTAAAACTTTTGCTAAATTTGCTTAATAAGATAATATAGTTAATTTTTATTAATTTGATGTATTATAATTTAATTTTTACTCGTTTTCTTTCTAATATATATATTATTTAATGGTAACGTATAGAAAAACATACCTCTTTATGTAATATATTTCATCCTTAAATAATAAAAACATCACATGAGAAAACAAAAATATTGTAAATATAAACAAGTTGTAATTAAAAACATCACCAGTAAACAACAAAGTTTTATTTCATGCAATGAAATAATATGACGTCGCCAAGGTGAAACAATTTTGGGGCTGTTTCAGAATGTAAAAACAAAACAAAGCTGATGTGAAACATTAAAGTGTTCTTTCATATTGTGAAACAATGTAATATGTTAATGTAAAACAATAAAGTACCGTTTCAGAATTTGAGAACAAAAAAAGAAAACAAAAGTTGACATGAAATGCGCCTTCATCATGTCAAGTTTCAGGCAACCGATTGGCTCCAAAGGACTTCAAGGAGAGCTGGATGCATCCCTTTGGTCTACCTAAACCACTTTCTTAAAATATGTTTTATTCATCGAATAGCGCTATTGGGTGATGGTCCCGTTTATAGGGTCAAATCAATGACGCGAAACACAACATTGCTAATGCGAAATAATAAGGTGTTATTTCACATGATGGAACAATATAGTATTATTTCACATGATGAAACAATGTATGTCGTTTCACAATGTGAAAAGAAACCAAAACTGACGTGAAATGTGATGTGAAGCACTAAAGTGTTGTTTCACTTTACGAATTAAATCACTTTTATTGTTTCATATGAAAATTGTAATGAAAAAACAAATAACAAAAAATGTTAGTACTAGTGTCAAATTAAAAAGAATAAAAATGCATGTTTTTTATATAATTTTTTGATTTAGAATTGTACTGATTAATATTATTTTTTATTTATAAAGAAAATGATATTAATTTAAATCTAAACCATATAATNTTATATAATTTTTTGATTTAGAATTGTACTGATTAATATTATTTTTTATTTATAAAGAAAATGATATTAATTTAAATCTAAACCATATAATTTCATTAAAAGATAGAAAGGAAAGAGATTTATGAGATATAAGTGTTTTCCCAATATAGTCAAAAAGAATATTAATCTTGTAGTTCTTAACCATTTGTGTTTTCCCAATAGAAGTAATCTTAAGGGGTAGTTTATCAATATTTTTAGTTAAGTGCTGATTCAGGTAAGATATCTGACTGTGGTAAGAGGTCTGACTGGAGTAAGTGCATATTGGATTTCTTGTTTACCAAACATTTTGTGTTAAATGCTGATTGAGTAAAAAAATTATATCCCTCTTTCTGAAGTAAATGTTGAATGAAAGTTATTGTTATTTATCAAAAATTTTAAATATAATTCTAAATTCTTTTTTGCTTACGAAAATATATTGATACTCAATATATTAACATATTACAGATTTTCATAATTTAGAACAAAAAGTCAAAATTTCTAAAAGCAAAATCACCACCAAAACAAAAAAGACCAAAATAAGGACCAACAAAGGAAATAACAACAAACCATCAACAACGAACAAAAAGTCATTACAAGCCTTTAACATAATTGTTTGCGTACAAATAGTTCGCTTGCAGATATTAATTTCAAGCATTCAACATTAATTGATTTGCAATCCGATCACACAAATCAGTCATATATTCATTGCCTTGGGGACCCCATTGTGTTTCTCCAACATCTTCCTCGATGCTTTCTTCCTCGATTCCTTCATCTTGTTCTTTGATGGTAAACATGTTTTCATCATACTCCATAAACAATCGATCTTGAATATTGCATCTCCTTATAAAATTGTGAATTGCGAAACAAGCAATCACCACATCTTTTTGTATTGTTAAAGGGTAATGAGTCATTTATCTTAAAATTGGAAATCTTGCTTTCAAGACCCTGTATGCACGCTCGATGACATTTCTAAGTTGTGCATGAACATGATTGAACCGTTCTTCCTTAGTCAAGGCACGTCGGCGTCGAAAACCAATACCTTGTATTGTGATAGGGGGTCATAAATCCACGAGTATTGGTATATGCGGCATCATAAAGATAGTATTTACCTGCAACCACAAAATACAATTTAAAAGTATAAAACATAACGAGGTTTAAATGTTAAGAAAAAAATGAAACATACTTGGTGGAGGAAACAGAACTCCTGAAGTTGGGTTACATGCAACTTCTGTCAGAACTCGAGAATCATGTGCAATGCCTTCCCATCCAGCCCAAACAAATGTGAATATCATATTAAAAACACAAACCGCTAAAACATTTTGATAGCATTCACCTCTTCCTCTTCCTTAGACCTAGCTTGTTGACTAACGAGCACAACTACATGTACCAAAGTAAATCTAGCGCACCTATAGCCCCTTTTTTATGAAATAGAAAACATTAGAAAGTATTTATATATGTTAAGAATATTCAATATATCAAGAAAAACATACCTAAAATGTTTCTTTGAGTCATGTAAATCGTTTTGACGTGTTTGGGGTTCCATCAAGGGATGTTGACTCCTACGACTTCTCTCGCAAATTCCATCATTCCTTTTAGTACTTCATGAAAACAATTATTAATGGTTCACGTAGAGTGTTAAAATCTTCATTTAATCATTCTAAAGCGTTCATTGTGACAATTATTGTAAAAAATATGGCCATTTTCTCTTCGATGCTCATATACCTACTTGAGTGCACCCAATTTTTTTCTTTAAAGTAATTGCATAATAATATGTATGCATCACGTGACAAACGCATCAATTCATGACATTACGTATTTGATCCACTTAACAATTCTTGTGTATACGCATGTCCGCTCAATGCTGAAGTGTTGTCTCTTATCCTTTCTATTCTTGACGAAGATTTTTTTTCAAATACAAATAAACAACCACCACAATTAGAATTAACTTGTTCCTGTCCATAACCTTGCAATGCAAAACACATATAACATTAACCGTCAAGAGTCCATACAAAGACCAAAACATCTTCCAAAATTCAAATGAAAAGGACAACATCATCTTTAAAGATAACATTGATCATAACATTCATCGATAAAAGTTATATAAAAGCCAACAAACATCTTCCAAAGGCCAAACAACGACAAACATCTAATGCACATATAAACCATTCAAGGCTTCAAAAGAGCGCATCAAAGTATCTAATATTCATACAAACCATCTAAGGTTTCAAAAGTGTGCATCAAAAAGTTTAATACACATATAAACCATCTAAGGTTTCAAAAGAGCGCATAAAAATATCTTCTTCTAATGTCTAAACAAACATCGCAATAATTATATAAGCCCAAGTTGACGTCCCGTGAACTTAACCCAACCCTCACACTTATCCTCCTTCAAACACAACCAAATCTTCATATAGTCAGGGCCTAGACTAAAAAGATGAAGTGTTTTCTCATACAACGGGCTTCCCCACCCAAATTTCTCCAGTTTTTCAATGCAAGCACCCACCTCAGATTACATGGGTTGTTTGTCCAAAGCATTTTGCACAGAAGTGACAACCTTAGACACTTCCTCATCATTTACTGAACTGCTGGGTTGAATTCTTTTTCGTTTTTTTCTCTGAGATTGAGAATGCGAAGAAGACTCTTTGTAA
Source organism: Cynara cardunculus var. scolymus (assembly GCF_001531365.2). Taxonomy (NCBI): domain Eukaryota; kingdom Viridiplantae; phylum Streptophyta; class Magnoliopsida; order Asterales; family Asteraceae; genus Cynara; species Cynara cardunculus. The sequence continues at coordinate 76,925 of NW_020200745.1, forward strand.
GAACCCACACTTTGACATACAGATAATCCACATGGTATTACTCATAACATCGAATGTAATATTGTTTACAAAATACAGACTAACAAAAACTTTCTTCGATACATTTATGAGCAACTAATTTCATCTCTCTCGCGGTTACACCGCCATTTCATCTCTCTCGTAGTTATACCGCCATTATATCTCTCTCGCAGTTACACATTAGATCTCTCTCGCGGTTACACCGCCATTTCATCTCTCTCATGGTTACACCTAAATCAGTAGTGGAACAATATCAAAGTCAACCGAATATGAAATCTGGATACCATCCGGAGATGTAATCCGGACAACATTGTCCAGATGTCTTATCCGGACAATACTTGATGTCTTTGAGCGGTTTAGAGTACCTCCATTGATAACTAAGCGGTTTAGATGTATTCGGTCACCCCTTGACCGGTTTAGGGTTGAATCCGGTTGAAACTCAAATGATTCAAGAAGAATCCGGTTGCCTCTTGGCCGGTTTAAAACAAATCCGGACACCTCTTGTCCGGTTTAAAGTTGAATTCAGACAACATTTGATCGATTTAGTGGAATCCGGACATCACTTGTCCGGTTTAGAATATATTCATACAATATTATTCAAGATGTAAAATAATAAACCAGTTCTAAAAGCAATTAAATCGCATATAAACAATCCGATACTCCAAAGCATTTAACACTCACCTTAAACAAGAATTATGGTTGAAGTTTTTATCTCTTATCTGCCGAAGAATGAAAGACAATAGAAGGATAATGTTACTTAGTGAACCAACCCCTTTTTCCTTCATCCAACTTACTATAAATAGTAAGTGGTATACTCCTTGGGGCGGCGCCTAAGAAGCCGACTCCCCCACCTCATTAAAATAATTTATTTAATTAAACCAATTATAACCCTTTTCTCACACAAACAAAAGAATTAAAAAGCAGTTAATCCGAATATTTCAAAATTAACTATCTAATCAACTGGTTAACAAAACCGGATATTACAATATTTCGTCCTTAAAGGAATTCCATCAAGTAAATAAGTAGGGATATTTCATCCGCATCTCTGATTTTGATTCCCAGGTGGCGTCTGGCTCTTTATGATAACGCCATTGAACCTTTACTAACCCAACCTTTTTATTCCCCAATTTCTTTACTTTGAAGTCAGTAATAAGTTCAGGGGTTTCTTCAAAGCACAACCTTTCATCCACCTTAATTTCGGGTAGTGGCACTGCCATATCTGAGCTTATTAGACACTTCCTTAAATTCGACACATGAAACGTGTCATGGATTCCACTTAACTCCAAAGGAAGTTCTAACTTGTAAGCCACTTCCCCAACCCTTCCAATGATAGGGAATGGCCCAACATATCTTGGACTTAATTTCCCCTTTTCCCAAATCGCACCATTCTTTTCCAAGGTGATACCTTTAACTTCAATCTATCACCCACTTGAAACTCAATCGGCTTCTGACATTTATCTGCATAACTTCTTTGTCTGTCTTGTGCCGCTTTCATTCATTCTCGTATTACTCCAATTTTTTCTGCAGTTTGCTGAACGAACTCAGTCCAGCTAAATGTTTTTCACCTATTTCATTCCAACACAAAGGAGTTCGACATTTTCGTCCATACAGAACCTCGAAAGGTGCTGCCTGAATACTTGATTGATAGCTATTGTTGTACGCGAATTCCACCAGAGCCAAATGACTATCCCATGACCCTCCGAAATCAATTACACACGCTCTAAGCATATCTTCTAACGTTTGGATAGTTTGTTCACTTTGTCCATCAGTCTGAGGGTGATAAGCTGTACTTAACTTAATCTGTGAACCCATCTCTCTTTGGAAACTCTTCCAAAACATAGAAGTGAATCGACTATCTCTATGAGAAACGATTGATAGAGGAACACCATGACGTGTCACTACCTCATCAATGTATAGTTTTGCCAATTTCTCCATTGAATATGACTCTTTCATAGGTAAGAAGTGTGCAGATTTTGATAACCGATCTACAATCACCCATATAGCATCATAACCTTTTGATGTTCTCGGCAATTTGGTTATGAAATCCATAGTGATGTGATCCCACTTCCACACTGAATTTCTAAAGATTGCAACTTACCATAAGGGCGTTGGTGTTCAATCTTTACTAGAAGACACGTTAGGCATTGCTCAACATGCTTAGCTATATCATTTTTCATACCTGGCCACCAATAATATCGTTTCAAATCCTGATACATTTTATTTATACCTGGATGAATTGCAAAACGTGACTTATGTGCCTCATTCAAAATACGTTTCCTGAGATTACCATAGTACCCAAATTCTGTTCTGAAAATTCCAAAATTCTCTGTCATCTCTCACTAGATTAGATATTAATCCGCCCAATCTTTCCTGTTTAATCTTATTTTTCTTCATGACCTCAAGTTGAAACTCTCGTAACTCTTCTTGAATACTTGGTAACAACTCAACCCGTAGAGCTATAATGTTGATAGTTCCACTTTTCTCTTGTTGGCTTAACGCATCGGCCACTACATTTGCCTTTCCTGGATGATACAAAATTTCACAATCATAATCACTCACTAATTCCAACCATCGTCTCTGACGCATATTCAGATCTTTTTGATGAAACAAATGTTGCAAGCTCTTATGATCTGTGAAAATTTGACATTTCGTTCCATATAGGTAGTGCCTCCATATTTTCAAAGCGAATACTACTGCCGCCAATTCCATATCATGAGTAGGATACTGCCTTTCATGATCTTTTAACTGTCTGGAAGCATAAGCTATTACCTTTCCACGTTGCATCAGTACACAACTCAAACCCATCTTTGATGCGTCACTATACACCACAAAATCTTCCATTCTATCTGGCAAAGATAGAATTGGTGCACTGCATAACTTATCTTTTAACATCTAAAAGACCTGAGCTTGTGCCTCACCCCACTCATATTTCACATTCTTCTTGGTCAGCTTCATTAATGGAGTAGCTATACGAGAGAAATCCTGTATAAACTTACGATAATACCCAGCCAATCCCAGAAAACTTCTGATTTCAGTTGGAGTCTTTGGGGCTTCCCATTTTTCAATGGCTTCAATCTTTAAAGGATCCACATTAATGTCTTCTTTTGAGATAACATACCCCAAAAACTGAACTTCTCGTAGCCAAATTTCACATTTTGACATCTTGCCATACAATTTCTCTTGTTTCAGTAGTTCCAGAAGTAATCTCAGATGATGTGTATGCTCTTTTTTCGATCGATAATATATCAAAATGTAACAACCCTCAAATTTCCATATACAAATATTTCACATCATCATACTCATAATACTAAAAACAGTATTACTACAAAACATGGACTAACAAAATGTATCGTTAATACATATATGAACAAACTATTATCATCATTTATACTTTTCCTTTGCCCTTATCTCGCAAAGTATGCTGACCTGCAAAACAGGTTAGTCCAACAACTGAGCGTTAGACCAAACGGTCTAGTGACTATATAAATCTCATACAAACAATATACATTCCAAACAATCAGTTTAGAATCARACMTGTTCTGAAACATAAACATATTTATGTTTCTCACTCGCGGTTACACCGCCATTTCATCTCTCTCGCGGTTACACCGCCATTTCATCTCTCTCGCGGTTAC
>NW_020200745.1:83427-84981 GCF_001531365.2 Cynara cardunculus var. scolymus
TGGATTAGTTTGGTTTGTACGATTTAACAAATTTACCAAACTTTCTTGAAACTTTCCCAGCTCTGCTGCCAACATATCTTGAGTAATATACTCAGGGTCAGAAACATTATGTCTACCCCTTGCTCTTCCTCGACCTCGGCCAGACATTGAACTTTCTTGGGCCGACAATTCCTGTTCCTGTCTAGTACCTCTACCTTTTCCTCGTCCTCTGCTACGACTTTGTGTTTCTTTTACATTTTCTGGATCCTCTCCTTGTGTAACATTTCTTCTTCGTCGACCTCTTCCATAACCAGTAGAGGTCCTTTCCAATTGATTCGGATTATCTGCCATTTCTCAGTATGTAACCTTTTCTGTCACATTTAAACACACATGATTATTCTCAAAATCACAACATAATAACACATTTATCCTCATGTCTACTCATACTCAGATTATATCAATCATATATAATCTATCTTTCTCATAATAGTTTCAGCTATAACATATTCCCATGTTCATAGACCCAATGAAACCTATTATCATAACTTTCCACACCTCTAGTTTAAGTCTAAGTATTTCACAAATACCCAGATCCCCTAAACTAAGGCTCTGATACCAACTGTAACAACCCTCAAATTTCTATATACAAATAATTCACATCATCATACTCATAATACTAAAAACAGTATTATTACAAAACATGGACTAACAAAATGTATCATTAATACATATATGAACAAACTATTATCATCATTTATACTTTTCCTTTGCCCTTATCTCGCAAAGTATGCTGACCTGCAAAACAGGTTAGTCCAACAACTGAGCATTAGACCAAACGGTCTAGTGAGTATATAAATCTCATACAAACAATATACATTCCAAACAATCAATTTAGAATCAAACCTGTTCTGGAACATAAACATATTTATTTTCTCACTCGCGGTTACACCACCATTTCATCTCTCTTGCGGTTACACCACCATTTCATCTCTCTCGTGGTTACACCGCCATTTCATCTCTCTCGTGGTTACACCGCCATTTCATCTCTCTCGCGGTTACACTGCCATTTCATCTCTCTCGCGGTTACACCGCCATTTCATCTCTCTCGCGGTTACACCGCCATTTCATCTCTCTCGGGGTTACACCGCCATTATATCTCTCTCGCGGTTATACCGCCATTACATCTCTCTCGCGGTTACACCGCCATTTCATCTCTATCGCGGTTACACCGCCATTTCATCTCTCTCGCAGTTACATCGCCATTTCATCTTTCTCGCGGTTACACTGCCATTTTATCTCAAAAATATTTCAAAAACTCTCTGTATCCGGACTTGAAGTCCGGTCAATCTTGACCGGATAACAAGTCCGGTTAACAAACACTTGAAATTAACATCTTTGTCCGGATTACAAATCCGGACAACACTTCACTTATAATGTTAACCGGTTTAGAGTAAACCGGAGGATACATTGCCCAACCTTTGTCCGGTTTAAAACAATCCGGTCAATACACCGTACAACACTTGACCGGTTTAGACTATTATCCGGTCACCTCTTGAGCGGTTTAGAAGTAAACCG
>NW_020200745.1:85026-95712 GCF_001531365.2 Cynara cardunculus var. scolymus
GGTATAAGATAAACCTGGTTGATACTTGACCGGTTTATTTGTCCGGATAACAATCTGGGCATCACTTAAACGGTTTGCATAAATTGATACAGAATTCATAACAACCAGTTCCAAATTCTACCAAATTGTATATAAACACTTTATACTCAAACCTTTAATACACTCACCTTTTAGAAATCGAGTAACAAAGCTTTTGAATCCTCTTCTTTATCAATCCTTTTGATTCTTCAGTGAAAACTTTCTAAATATAGTATGTGTGTGTATACCTTTTCTTCCCCAAAATTTACATATATACCTAAAGAAGAAGGAGGAGAGGTGGTGGGTTGGCACAACCAGCCGACCTTCCCCCTTTTATTTTAAAAACAATAAATTTTTAATTTCCAACATAAATATTACACATATCCGTACATATATATATATATATATATATATATGTACTTGAAATAACAACCAGAATATTACACAAAATATCATCAATGAAGACAATCACAAATTTATCAAGATAGGGACGACACCCCTATTCATCATATCCATAAAAGCTGCAGTCGCATTTGTGAGTCCAAATGGCATAGCCAAAAATTCATAATGACCATAACGTGTACGGAATGATGTTTTCGACACATATTCATTCCGAATCTTCAATTGATGATAWCCGGACCGTAAATCAATCTTTGAAAAATAAGTAGCCCCAACCAATTGATCAAACTAATCATCAATTCTTGGGAGAGGATACTTATTTTTGATTGTCAGTTTATTCAACACCCGATAATCAATGCACATTCTCATTGATCCATCCTTCTTCTTCAAAAAAAGCACAGGCGCACCTCACGGGAAAGTACTTGGTCGGATAAAACCTTTATCCAATAATTCTTTCAATTGAGACATTAACTCCTTTAACTCAGAAGGAGCTAATCTATATGGTGCACGTGCAACGAGTGCTGCTCCAGGAAGTAATTCAATTTGGAATTCAATCGTTCGATCCAGAGGTAAATTTATTAAATCTTTTGGGAATACCTTAGGAAATTCTCTTTCGACTGGGATATCCTCCATCTTTCCCTTTTCTTTCTTCATATCTATAACATATGCAAGAAAACTAACACATCCCTTTTGTACATACTTTCGAGCCTTTAAAATCGAGATAAGGCTAGAGTAACGATCCCATCGATCCCCATAAATCACAACCTTTCCTTTTTCTGGTAAGTCTATATGGATCATCTTCTCATCACAGACTATGTTAGCTTTGTTTCTAGCTAACCAATCCATGCCTATAATTATATCAAATTCCCATAAAGGCAAAAAAAATAATTGCATAGGCACCTCACATCCTTCTATACTTATAGAACATTCATCTATCTTTTCCTTAACCGAAACTTCACTATCGTTTGCTGTTTCCACAATTAGATCCTCACTTAACGCTTTGGATTCTAAATGTGCGCAGTTAACAAATGATGGTGACACAAAAGAACGATTTGCACCTGARTCAAATAAAACTTTGGCACATACTGAATTAACAAGGAATGTACCTGTCACCACTTCAGGGTGCTCTTCTGCCTCGCCTCTTGTCATCTAAAAGGCTCTCCCTTTTGTATTTGACTCAGCATGTCTTATCCCTCCCCGACCACTTGGATTAACACAATTATCCATTTATCCATGACTTGTTGGCACATAGCCAGATCCTCGACACCCAGAATATCTAGATCCCCGACCTCCAGCGAAACCAGAACCCCGTCCCTTCACTTGTGGACAATCAACATTTACATGTTGAGATGAATTACAAGCAAAACATCTTCGCATCATTCGACAGTCTTGAGCTATATGTCCTGGTTCCTGACATTTAAAACATACTCGCGACTCTGTATTGCAACTTCCCTAATGTATTTTGTGACATCGGGTGCATGCCCTATCAGTAAACCTTGGGACTGGTAGATTCAGATTATCCATAAACCTCGGTCTACCAAAATCACCTATTGTAATTTCCCCCTTTCTTTTCTCCCCAACCTTTTCTTGTGGTTGCCGATTAATGTCTTGTTCCAGTATTTCAGCAGCATCTACTGCTGCTTGAAATGTCGTCGGGTTCCTGGATATCACATACTTCCAGAGATTAGATTCTAAACCCCAGATATACTTTCTTACTTTACTGTTTTCCGATATAATGTAAGCTTCAGCAAATCGGGATTGTTCCATAAAGACTTCCGTGTACTGACGAACTGACATATTTCCTTGTTCCAGACGTAGGAAATCATCTTCTAACTTTTGTACTACCGCTTCAGGACAGTACTGCATTTCAAACTTAACCACAAATTCTTCCCACAACATGGTTTTCAAAATGTTCGGATCCGAACTTGACAGAACTTCCCACCAGTACAAAGCACTTGATCTCAGATGGGATACAACAAACATAACTTTGTTCTCTTTTGTACTTTTACTAATTTGCAGACTCAGCTCTATCTCTTTAAGCCAACACATGGCTTTAACAGGGTCATGCTCCCCAGAAAATTTAGGAGGTTTATAGGCAAGAAACATCTTGATATCCCCTCCTTTCTGTACTGAGGACGAGTAAGGGGTACAGATGTACCAGTTACCGGGGTACTAGCTCTGGCTTCCTCCTGATAATCAGGATTTCTTACTATTTCTGGATTATTTTGAGCTGCACGTCCCAATAAGTTCACCAAACTTTCTTGGAACTTTCCCAATTCTGCTGCCAACATTTCCTGGGTAATAAATCCAATATCAGGAACATTGTGTCCACCCTTGCTCTTCCTCTACCACGACCAGACATTGAACTTTCTTGAGCTAACAATTCCTGTTCTTGTCTAGTACCTCTACCTCTTCCTCGACCCCTGCTGCGGCTTTACGTTTCTATTGTCATTACATGTTCTGGGTCCTCTCCTTGTGTTATCTTTCTTATTTCCCGACCTCTTCCATAACCGGTAGAGGTTCTTTTCAATTGATTTGGATTATCTGCCATTTTCAGTGTATGTCTCTTTCTGTACATTTAAACACATATGATTACTCACACAATCAAAACATAAAAACACGTTTATCCTCGAGTCTATCCATAACTCAGATTATATTAGTCATATATAATCTATCTTTCTCATAATAGGTTTAGCTATAACATATTCCCCATGTTCATAGTCCCAGTGAAACCTATTATCATAACTTTCCAGACCTCTAGTTTAAGTCAAAGTATTTCACAAATACGCAGATCCCTTAAACCTGGCTCTGATACCAGCTTTAACAACCCACACTTCAACATACAGATAATCCACATGGTATTACTCATAACATCAAATGTAATATTGTTTATAAAATACAGACTAACAAAAACTTTCTTCGATACATTTATGAGCAACTAATTTCATCAATATTAAACTTTTCCCTTTCCTTTATCCTGTGCGGTATGATGACCTGCAAAACAGGTTAGTCCAACATCTGAGCATTAGACCCAAAAGGTCTACTGAGTGTACAAATCTTTTACAAATAACATACTTTCTAAACTAACAGTTTAGAATCAAACCTATATAGATACAAACATTTAACTATCTCTCTCGCAGTTACACCGCCATTACATCTCTCTCGCGGTTACACCGCCATTTCATCTCTCTCGCGGTTACACCGCCATTTCATCTCTCTCGCGGTNCATCTCTCTCGCGGTTACACCGCCATTTCATCTCTCTCGCGGTTACACCGCCATTTCATCTCTCTCGCGGTTACACCGTCATTACATCTCTCTCGTGGTTACACCGCCATATCATCTCTCTCGCGGTTACACCGCCATTTCATCTATCTCACGGTTACACCGCCATTTCATCTCTCTCATGGTTACACCTAAACCAGTAGTGGAACAATATCAGAGTCAACCGGATATGAAATCCGGACAACATTGCCTGGATGTCTTATCCGGACAATACTTGATGTCTTTGAGCTATTTAGAGTACCTCGATTGATAACTAAGCGGTTTAGATGTATCTGGTCACCCCTTGACCGATTTAGGGTTGAATTCGATTGACACTCAAATGATTCAAGAAGAATCCGGTTGCCTCTTGGCCGGTTTAAAACAAATCCAAACACCTCTTGTCTGGTTTAAAGTTGAATTCGGACAACATTTGATCGGTTTAGTCGAATCCGGACATCACTTGTCCGGTTTAGAATATATTCATACAATATTCAAGATGTAACATAATAAACCAGGTCTAAAAGCAATTAAATTGCATACAAACAATCCGATACTCCAAAGCATTTAACACTCACCTTAAACAAGAATCTTGGTTGAAGTTTTTCTCTCTTTTTCTGTCGAAGAATAAAAGACAATATAAGGAGAATGTTACTTAGTAAACCAACCCCTTTTTCCTTCATCCAACTTACTATAAATAGTAAGTGGTATACTCCTTGGGGCGGCTCCTAAGAAGCTGACTCCCCCACCTCATTAAAATAATTTATTTAATTAAACCAATTATAACCCTTTTCTCACAGAAACAAAAGAATCAGAAAGCAGTTAATCTGAATATTTTGAAATTAACTATCTAATCAACTGATTAACAAAATCGGATATTACACTCTTGTACCGAAGGCAATGTTGAACTTTGTTGCTCTTGTGTTTCTTGTATTTGAGGAGCAACATGTGTAGATAATGTTTTTGAACTTTGTTGTTCTTTTGTTTGGGGAACAATGCATGTAGGATTAGGAACAAAAGAGGTCGACTCCCAACTTCCAATGCCCGTGGAAGCAACTCCGCGAAAAGTTGAATACAAAGATCTGGAAATGGTAGTGGTGCAATCCTCAACTTTCAACATATTTATTGGACTGTTTATATAAAAGTTATGTGTAAATAAATAAATAAATAAAACAACTTAAAAAAGGGAAAAATAGAAAAATAAAGAATATGACCTTTGTTTCCATTTGTCATTCCTCTTCAAACAGCTTAAAAGAGTTTGTTGACGCATCATAGATATTTCTGGTTTGACCAAGCTCCATATTTGCCTTTGAGGTAGTCGTAATGGATTTTCATTTGTCTTTGGTCCACAATAAAATTATGTGTCTTTTCTAACATCTCAGCTATTTTCCTCCAAGAAATTGCCTTAAAGCTACCACCCTCTCGCAAACATGACTCTAGAAAAGTTTTTACCACATTGCAATCTTTCCAACTAAACCTAGCTCTCTTGGGTTGTGAAGAGTCATCGAATTTTTTCCATACCTATAGAAATTAATTAAACATGCCTCAAACAAATGGTTCAATTATCCAGTGTTCATGAAAAATTGCAAAGCATAACATAACATAGAAGTCATAGTCTAAGCAACTAGTCAGGCAACATAAACGAAAATGATCATAGGAAGACCAACATAAGATTTCTACATATAAACAGTAGTTATATGCCAATTCATTTGGTTAGCATTTTGGTACTTTTTTTTTCAAGTATTTTGGTATTTTGGATTCGAGTATTTATGATGTGTTTTATGGAAATCTATGTTATTTATTTAAACCTTGTTTTGTAAGTTTTAACTTGGTACTTTTGCACATAGATTGTATCTTCTTGGTTTGTGCTCCATACGACTCCTTATTAGATCCGCCAATATGTGCAACAAAGGTGAAGAAAACCACTAGAGCCTCCTCTTCAGGCTTAGTGAAGACAACTACTGATACTAAGCCTTTAGTATCAAGTTTGTAGTTCACACCACTAAAGCCTGTTCATCAGGCTCAGTGAAGACACCCACTAACTCTATCTTTCTAGCATTAGAGGTTGTTCCCATTTCCACTAAAACCTCTCTAGGTTTAATGAAGCTGTCTGCTGATGCTGGTTCTTCAGTTTCAGTAGATGAAGCCTCTAATATTGCTGGACCCAAATAGATGGGTATCAAAAGCATTTTTAAACTGTTCCCTTGTGTAGGAAGTCAAAGGCATATGGTATCTCGATAGTGGATGCTCAAGGCACATGACCGGAGACAAATCCTTACTCATTAACTACAAGGAGGTAATGGAAAAGGATATAGCAGAGGTTTTGGTATATTAACCAACAACTCAACCACATTCAGGTGTGTTACATACATTGAAGGACTGAAGCACAACCTCCTCAACATCAGTTGGCCGTGGGATAAAAACTACACATTGAAGTTCTCCAAGAATTCCTGCTACGTTCATGACAAAGATGATAAGGTTCCCTTGACCGGTTCTCATCTAGAGAATGTCTACATCATCAATATGGATTCTTTTATCACTGAGAATAGATGTTTCTTCTCTAAAGCCTCGTCAGACATCAATTGGCTGTGGCACAAACGACTTTCTCACCTTAACTTCAAGACACTCAGTAAATTGTCTAGAAATGATCTTCTCTCTAGTCTTCTTCAAACTCCTTTGCAAAGGAATCTCTTCGCTCAGCGTGTGAGAAAGGAAAACAAACAAGAGAAAGCTTTAAATCAAAGCAAATGTCTTCAGTGACATCACCTCTTCAGCTATTGCACATGGATCTCTTTGGTCCTATGAACGTGCAATCTATTGCTGGAAAGAAGTGTACACTCGTCATTGTTGATGAGTATTCCAGGTACACTTGGGTTTTCTTTCTCAGATCCAAAAATGAAGCACCTGAAGAAATCATATCGTTCATCAAGAAAATAGAAGTACTTAACAACATTAAAGTACGATCTGTTAGAAGTGACCATGGTACTAAATTCAAAAACAGTACTATGGATAATTTCTTTGAGGAGAAAGGAATTTTCACAACTTTTCTTCAGTGAGAACTCCTCAGCAAAATGGGGTCGCTAAAAGAAGAAATCGAACAATCATTGAGGCTGCTCGATCAATACTCAGAGAGTCCCATCTCCCTACAAACTTCTGGGCTGAAGCTGTCAACACCGCTTGTTTCACTCAAATTTGATCATTGATCGTTAAAAGATTCAAGAAGACAACCTATGAACTTTTCCATTGCAGAAAGCCCTCTATTAGCTTTCTACATATTTTTGGTTGCACGTGTTATATTCTCAACAACCATGATCAACTAGGAAAGTTCAATCCCAAAGCTGATGAAGGAATATTTCTTGGATATTCTTCAGTATCCAAAGCCTTTAGAATATTCAACAAACGCCGACAAATGATAGAAGAAACTATCCATGTCAAAACCCATCTTAAATGATGAAGATGAATTAGAAAACTGGATGTTCTCTCATTATGGACAACTTGAAGCTTCCTTCAATGTTCCTCTCAACACTTAAGCCCTAGAAGCTGAAGATGAACCATTAATCATTCCACTTGTTGCTAGTCACACCAATGTGTCTTCTTCAGAAATTGCTGTTGTGCCCATTAGTTGTGTTCCTCCTTCTACTTCAAACACTGATCAATCAGTGAATGAAATGCCTTCAGCATCTGAACCTATTTCAGTCGCTGAATGTAACACCCCATACCACATATTGCATGTAACACATACTTCATATACAAGAAATACATGTATATACACCACATTGGTTCCTTAGTCCAAGAATCTACCAGTACAAAATACATGATCCAAAAATTCAAAATACAATCCTTACACTAATCTAGTTTCATCTATCAAAGCTATACATATTATCAGTCATTCTTCATGCAGAAAAACATATAGGGAAATTATCACATTTTCCCTTTTTCCTTACCTTCTGCACTTCCTGCAATACATGTTTAAAATCACAAAACGAGGGTTAGACCGAAAGGTCTAAGGAGTTACCCTATATATGTTATTGTAGGGTGAAAATCACAAAAACTTTTAAGTAAAACAACTTTTCATAAATATAACAAATATATGAACAAGTAAGAACAAATATAACCCTTATCCCATGGTACACCTCTCCTTGATATGCCACCCTTATCCTATGGTACACCTCTCCTTGATATGCCACCCTTATTTCCTCATCAAAATATTTTCACAAAACAATTCCATATAGAATAGACCGCAGTCAATGGAATTATTATCAGTTCAATTTGATTTTATCAAAAATTCCCATTTATTTAAAAGAATTAATAAAATGATAAATCAACACGTAATCCGGTCAAACCTTGGCCGGATTACTAATCCGGACAACACCTCACATGGCTTGACCGATTTATCACTTAGTTAAAGTCTCAAAACCTTGTCCGGACTACTAATCCGGACAATACTACTCATAATCGTCCGATTGAACAACCCAGATGTCATGTCCGATTTAAAATAAACTGGCCATCTCATAGTCATATTCCTACTTGTCCGTTTGAAACACTTGACATAAGATCAAAGTTAACAAATCGCTCATTACATAAATCGACCAACACTTGATCGGATTACCTTTAAACCGGGTGAACCTATATCCGGTTTATATCTAGATTGACCAAGCCTTGTTCGGTTTAAGGCTAAACCGCTTAACCCTTGACCGGTTTATGTCTAAATCGCTAAACACATGCCCGGTTTATACTTTAAATCGCTCAACACTTATTCGGTTTAGGTCTAATAACACCCATACGGTTTAAACTTCAAACTAGATAAAAAGTTTATACAAACAATTAATGCATTTCAAAGAGTGTTACACATTTTAAATTACTCACCTTATGAATTTCTTTAGAAATCAGATGAATCCTTCTTTAAAATAAGCAATCCGATCAACTCTTTTCCTTAAATTGCTCTCAGTTTCCAAAGAAAACTAGAAAAACTTTCTTATGCAACCCTTCACTCCTTTTTATACCCCTTCTTCATTTAGAAAGGCGGCTAAGAGCCCCTTTTCATGCATGCATAACTTAACTCATGCATATAACAAGTATACATACTAACACATTAATATCCTATGCATTTATCTTCTATGCATAAAATACACATTTCCACATGATCAATTATAACACTTACTCATGTTTTCAGGTAATCACATAACAAGTAACCACATATTAATTACCTCAGGTGATGACCAGGATCTAGTTATCACATTATCCACCCCTCAAAAGAATTCCGCCCCGGAATTCCTTTAATAAAAAAGCCATGGGTATTCTGATCTCATTTTCGACTCCAATTCCCAAGTCGCTTCTGGTCCTTTGTGAAACTTCCACTACACTTTAATCAAACTGATTTCTTTGTTTCTCAATGCCCTGATCTTTCGGTCAAGCACGACTTCTGGTGTTTCTACAAAGTTCAGTTTACTGTCCAGTTTAATCTCCGGCAACGGTACAACTAGACTTGGATTGGTTAAACATTTTCACAGGTTCGATACATAAAAAGTGTTGTGGATCAGACTAAGCTCTTCTGGTAGCTCTAACTGATATGCCACTGGTCCAATTCGTTTACATATTCTGAATGGCCCAACATACCTCGAACTGAGCTTACCGTTCCTTCCAAATCTAATAACACCCTTCCATGGCGAAACTTTCAACATCACCAAATCACTTACACATAATTCAATCGGCTTTCGACGATTATTAGCATAACTTTTCTGGCGATCTTGTGCTGTTCTGATTCTTTCTCGGATTTGTTCAATCTTTTCAGAAGTCTCTTGAACAATTTCAGGACCCGTTAACTGCCTTTCACCTACCTTGTTCCAACACAACGACGTTTCACATTTTTGTCCATACAATACTTCATACGGTGCCGCTTGGATGCTGGAATGGTAACTGTTATTATATGCAAACTCTATTAACGGCAAGTGATCTTCCCACGATCCCCCGAAGTCAATGATACAACCTCTCAACATGTCTTAGACGCCAAAGCTTTTTGCAAACCTTCCAAGAACTTTGAAGTAAACCGACTATATCTATCAGAGATAATAGATAATGGAACTCCGTGTCGGGTTACAATTTCTTCAATATAAATTTGAGCCAACTTTTCTAAAGAGTAATTCTCTCTTACTGGTAGAAAATGTACAGATTTAGATAGACAATCAACAATTACCCAGATCGCGTCATATCCTTTTGGAGTTCGAGGTAATTTCATGACGAAATCCATTGTAATGTGATCCCATTTCCATACAGGTATCTCCAAAGATTGAAGGCTTCCATACGGCTTTTGATGTTCAATCTTAACCTGTAGACATGTTAGACACTGTTCCACATATCTGGCTATCTCCCTCTTCAATCCGGGCCACCATTAAAAAGATTTCAAATCTCTGTACATCTTATTGGTACCTGGATGAATAGAGTATCGGGACTTATGACTTTTGTTAGGATCAAATTGATCTTAATTATTTTAAAAAGTTTTATTAAGCAATTGGGGCTAAGGATGGAAGACCTGAAGATGCTGCTAAGCTTAAAACATCTATCCTCTTGTTGGTCCATCCTCTGGTTGGTCCAACCTCTGGACCACTATCTTCATAATCATGAAGGATGATGCTGATCCCATTTTTGATAATGATTATTTCCTTGTTTATAGGATTTAGTTACCTTATTTATACGATTTAGTTATCATGTAAATATCGCCTATATAAGAAGTGATACAGGCATAGAATAGAAGTGAGATGAATTATCAACACTTTGTAACACACATATTCAAACACATCACATGAGAGTCGATTAGGGTTTTTTTTTGAGAGATTGTATTTTCCATTCAATAAAGAAAGCGGCGACTGATTTCTATTCATCTTCTTCTACAAATCTCTTTTTAAATTCTTTACATTACTCTACTGTCAGATCTAGGATCAACAATTGGTATCAGAGCCAAATCGATTAACTTCTATCGATTCGATCTTTCTGCAGTAGATTCAATTTTCTTG
>NW_020200745.1:96602-106265 GCF_001531365.2 Cynara cardunculus var. scolymus
GTTTTATTAAGCAATCGGGGCTAAGGATGGAAGACCTGAAGATGCTGTTGAGCTTAAAACGTCTATCCTCTGGTTGGTCTATCCTCTGGTTGGTCTATCCTCTGGTTGGTCTATCCTTTGGATGGTCTATCCTCTGGATGGTCTATCCTCTGGTTGGTCTATCCTCTGGTTGGTCTATCCTCTGGTTGGTCTAACCTCTGGTTGGTCTAACCTCTGGTTGGTCTATCCTCTGGTTGGTTTATCCTCTGGACGACTATCTTCAGAATCATGAAGGATGATGCTGATCCCATTTTTGATAATGATTATTTCCTTGTTTATAGGATTTAGTAACCTTATTTATAGGATTTAGTTATCATGTAAATATCGCCTATATAAGAAGTGATACTGGCATAGAATAAAAGTGAGATGAATTATCAACACTTTGTAACACACAGATTCAAACACATCACATGAGAGTCGATTAGGTTTTTTTTGAGAGATTGTATTTTCCATTCAATAAAGAAAGCAGCGGCCGATTTCTATTCATCTTCTTCCACAAATCTCTTTATAAATTCTTTACATTACTCTACTATCAGATCTGGGATCAACAACTTTCATTTAATATAGTGTTCCTGATATCTCCAAAACACGGTACCCAGATTCGCCCTTGAAAGCACATAATTCCTTCATCGTCGTTCAGAGTTGAAATCATCTTACCCAACCTTTCTGTTTTGACATATTCTTCTTTTGTGGCATCTTTCTAACATTTTAGAATCTCTTTACGAATATCAGGGACCAAGTTCATTCTCATTGCAACAAATTTAATAGTTCCGCTCTTTTCTTTCCTGCTCAGAGGGTCAGCTACCACGTTGGCTTTTCCCAGATGGTAGAGAATTTCATAATCATAATCATTTACAAGTTCAATCCACCGACGCTGCCGCATATTCAATTCTTTCTGGCTAAATAAATGCTGCAAACTTTTGTGATCAGTATAAATCTAACACTTTGTTCCCAGAAGATAATGTCTCCAGATTTTTAAAGCGAATACCACTGCAGCTAATTCCATATCATGAGTTGGATACTACTTCTCATGATCTTTCAACTGTCTTGACGAATAAGAAATTACTTTTCCTCTCTGCATCAAAACACATCCCAATCCCAGCTTTGAAGCATCACTGTATACCACAAAATCTTCTGATCCATAGGGTAGGGTCAACACTGGTGCACTGCAAAGATAATCTTTTAATAGTTGAAAAGCCCTTTGTTGATTTTCTTCCCACTAAAGTTTGATGTTCTTCTGAGTCAATTTGGTCAATGGTATAACTATCTTTGAAAAGTCCTGGATGAACATACGGTAATAGCCTGCCAATCCCAAAAAGCTTCGGACTTCAGAAGAAGTTTTCGGGGCTTCCCACTTTGCAACTGCTTCTATTTTAACTGGATCCACTTTCACTCCAGCTTCGGATATAACATGACCCAGAAACTGAACTTCCCTTAACCAGAAATCACACTTGGATAATTTTGCGTACACTTTTCTCTTTTCAACGATTCCAATATCAGATGAAGATGTTTTGCATGTTCTTATTCGGTCTTGGAGTATATAAGAATATCATCGATAAATACAATAACAAAAATATCAAGATATTCCTTACATACTCTATTCATCAAATCCATAAAAGCTGCGGGTGCATTAGTTAAGCCGAAAGGCATAACTAAGAATTCATGATGCCCGTACCTAGTTCGGAAAGCTGTTGTAGCAATGTCTTCCTCCCTAACTTTTAATTGGTGATATCCCAACCTTAAGTCAATCTTGGAGAAATAACTTGCCCCCACCAGTTGATCAAATAAATCATCAATCCTTGGCAAAGGATATTTGTTCTTGATTGTCAATTTATTTAATTCATGATAGTCTATACACATTCGCATAGATCCATCTTTCTTCTTGACAAATAAGACCAGAGCACCCCAAGGTGAAGTGCTGGGCCTAATGAATCTTTTATCAGTCAGATATTCCAACTGTACAACCAATTCCTTCAATTCAAATGGAGCTAACCGGTGGTGCCTTTGCTACTTGTGCAGCCCTTGGTACGAGATCAATTTGAAATTCGATAACTCGGTCCGATGGTAATCCAGTTAAGTCCTTTGGAAAGACTTCCGAATATTCATTAACAATCGGAATCAATTCCTTTTTCTCTTTTTCTTTCTTCACATCAATCACATATGCCAAACATCTCTGTCACTTCTTTCGAATACTTTTCTAAGCTTTTATCACAGTTAAAATACTAGTATGGTGATTTTGACGATCATCATAAATAACAACTGTTTCTTAGTCTGGCAAAGTGATTCTGATCAATTTCTTATTGCAAACAATACTGGCCTGATACTCTGGCAACCAGTCTATTCCTACCACTACATCAAATTCCTTCATCGGCATAGGGAATAACCGAATCGGTAGCTCACAACCCTCAGTAATAATAATGCAGTAATTGAATACCCTAGTAACAGTTTCCTGACTATTAGCAGTATCAACTACTAATTCGTCATCAAGTAACACAGAATTCAAACACGTAATTTGAGCAAACAATGGTGATACAAACGAAAAGTTTGCACCAGAGTCAAATAACACCTTAGCATGTATAGAATTTAGAAGGAAGGTACCTGTTACTACTTCTGGTGACGCTTCAGCCTCATTCTTTGTCATTTGGAAGGACCGTCCCCGTGCCCCTCCTTGCCCTCCTCTGCTTACAGTAGGTCTTCCCCGAGTACCCGACGCATTACTCCCCATTGTCAGCTGTGGAGTTCTTAACAATGGATAGTTTCGTCGAATATGATCCGGAGAATTTCAATTAAAACACCTTCTGTTAGCTGGGCAACTCCTTGACAAATGACTCGCTTTGCCACATTTATAACACTTTCTTGGGTCCATCTTACACTCACCCTGATGAACCTGTCGGCATTATGAACTGACTTTCTCACTTATCTTCTGCTTAGATTTGTTATCGTATTTTACTACTTTTGGTCCTCGAAAATTAGACGAAGGCCCTTCCCATCTTCTCTTTTCCACAACTCTGATTGTCGATTTTTATTTTGTTCTGTTACTTCGGCCGCATCCACAGTAAGTGAGAAGGTATTAGGGTTCATAGCAATTACAAACTCTCTGATTGAAGGTTTCAACCTCAGATGTACCTTTCTATCTTCTTGGATTCTGATGAAACATAATGCTCGGCAAATCGAGAGTATTCAATGAGTTTCTCGGTATACTCTCGAACTGTTCCATTTCCTTGTTCTAACTTCAGAACATCCTCTTCCATCTGTCATACAGCTGTCTTAGGGCAAAACTGTTCTTTAAATCGATTCACAAACTCTGTCCAGGATAATGTTTGTAAAACATCCATTCTGGCCAATGATTCAACTTCCCACCAAAACAAAACATTTGATTTTAACAGTGAGACAGCGAATCAAAATTTATCTGTTTCTGGACACTAGATGGTGTTGAACACAGATTCCATCTCCTTGATCCAACACATAGCTTTTACTGGATCTCTCTCCCCATAAAAGGTTGGTGGTTTGCATGCCAAGAACATTTTAATGTCTCATTAGTTGTTGTGGGTGACTAGAACAGAGGAATGAACTTCTACTCTTTTCGTTTCCACCATAGCCGGTATTCCCATGATGGATGTCAGAGTTTCCCGCAACTTCCCCATTTCCTTTGCCAACATATCCCTGGTTACGTATTCTGGGTGTGGCACCGATCTTTCCTGAACATTCCCAGCATCGGATTCTTCAGGCTCATGGTGTACTTCAGTCCAACCTCTTCCTTGCGACTGACTTCTTCCTCTGCCTCTTCCCTTGGGTTTTCCCCGACCTCTATTTCCGAAAGTGCTAGTCGGAAGATTAACGGGTGATTCCTCTCTTTCCTCAGAATCTGGATGGACTGTTCTTTCAGATCTTCGGGTTCGACTAGACATCTGCAAATTTTAGTGTTAATAATCATGTATTCACATTCCCAAATATAATGAAGTATTCAAGTTCAGATATGTACCTGTAAATTCATAATTACATTGGCCAGATGTAATTAAAATTTACCTTACACACTGTTCCTTCAACTCATCATATTTATTTCCAATGGTGCTAACTATGTCCTCCCTTAACATGCAATAAAACAGTGTAAGTCTAGGTATCATACTGTTGAATACCTAAATCCTTTAAACTCAGACTCTGATATCACTTTCTGTAACATCCCATACCACACATTGCATGTAACACATACTTCATATACAAGAAATACATGTCTATACACCACATTGGTCTCTTAGTACATTCTTCATGCAGATAAACATATAGGGAAATTATCACATTTTCCCTTTTTCCTTACCTTCTGCACTTCCTGCAATACATGTATAAAATCACAAAACGAGGGTTAGATCGAAAGGTCTAATGAGTTACCATATATATGTTATTGCAGGGTGAAAATCACCAAAACTTTTAAGTAAAACAACTTTTCATAAATATAACAAATATATGAACAAGTAAGAACATAATACCAATACCTTTCACTTTTCAAGCCAACTTTTCTGCTTGCAAACAATACATCAAATCCAAATAGGTTTACATTAACCAATTATCATAATGCCACTTTTAAACCTCTCAAATCAAATGAGGTTTATTTAAAGTTTCAGGCCAAAACTATTATCTTTTCCTTAATAACATCTAGATTATGATTTCCAGTAAGAATCCTGATCCTAAACCTTTAAATCAAAAAGAAATAAAAATTCCAGACCACGGTAATCTTAAAGGATATAATAATAAGAGTTATATTACATAACATGAATACAAACGCCACCCTTATATCCAAATGTACACCTCTCCTTGATATGCCACCCTTATCCCATGGTACACCTCTCCTTGATATGCCACCCTTATCCCATGGTACACCTCTCCTTGATATGCCACCCTTATCCCATGGTACACCTCTCCTTGATATGCCACCCTTATTTCCTCATCAAAACATTTCATAAAACAATTCCAAATAGACCGCAGTCAATGTAATTATTATCAGTTCAAATTCATACTATCAAAAATTCCCATTTATTTAAAAGAATTAATAAAATGATAAATCAACACGTAATCCGGTCAAACCTTGGCCGGATTACTAATCCGGACAACACCTTACATGGCTTGACAGATTTATCACTTAGTTAAAGTCTCAAAACCTTGTCCGGACTACTAATCCAGACAATACTACTCATAATCGTCCGATTGAACAACCCAGATGTCATGTCCGATTTAAAATAAACCGGCCATCTCATAGTCATATTCCTACTTCTCCGTTTGAAACACTTGACATAAGATCAATGTTCACAAATCGTTCATTACATAAATCGACCAACACTTGATCGGATTATCTTTAAACCGGGTGAACCTATGTTCGGTTTATATCCAGATTGACCAAGCCTTGTTCGGTTTAAGGCTAAACCGCTTAACCCTTGACCGGTTTATGTCTAAATCGCTAAACACATGCCCAGTTTATACTTTAAATCGCTCAACACTTATCCGGTTTAGGTCTAATAACACCCATATTGTTTAAACTTCAAACTAGATAAAAAGTTTATACAAACAATTTATGCATTTCAAAGAGTGTAAAAAGTTTTAAATCACTCACCTTATAAATTTCTTTAGAAATCAGATGAATCCTTCTTCAAAATAAGCAATCCGATTAACTATTTTCTTTAAACTACTCTCAGGTGTGACACCCCAATCTCCACATATTGCATATTACATAGAATTCATTCATAGAATACATAGATTCTCTCATAGGTCCAAAATTACAAGGGTCCGTGCTACAGGTTTACGATACAAATTGCATAACTTAAATATTTCAAAATACATGCATTTGTAAACTAGCATTGCTCTCCTCCAAGACACATCTAGATATGGTCTTCAACATTTAATCACATAAGGGAAGTAATCATGTAATGCTTTTTCCCTTATTGATATTATAACTGGTAATACTTGCACATATATTTTAAAACATAAAATGAGGGTTAGACAAAAGTCTAGTGAGATTCCCTTTTTCATGCTATGCAGGGTGAGATCACCAAAAAACATTTATCAAAGAATCTCTCAGTCATAATGAAGAATAATAAAAGAATCACATCATGTTTAAGTCCATCGGGCCTCTTGTTCAAAATCCCATACTTAAAAAAATAATGGTTTTCCAGTCCATCAGCCTCTGGTTCCAAATCGGGCCTCTGGTTCCAAACCATACTTTGAATATATTTTCAATAATCATGACCAGAGCTCCTCTGGTCTTTCTACCAGAGCTTCTGGTTAGTTGACCAGAGCCTCTGGTTCCTCGACCAAAGCTTCTGGTTGTACTTATGAAAGCCAACCAGAGCCCCTCTGGTTTGTTTTATAGAAATTTCTAAGTATAGAGACTCTTTTGAAATATCATTTTAAAACTATAAATATAGCATTAAGCTTGTTTCTAAAAGATATAAAACTTATTTTCAAACTAATAATTTATAAAAGATTTTGCATCATTTTTAAATCAATATCTAGAATCCTCTGGTTCTATTATGAGGGTCAATCAGAGCCCCTCTGGTTCTTTGCAAGGTACAACCAGAGCTCCTCTGTTTCCTCATAATCAATGCTTTTATCCAAAGCATATTACTCATAACCAACGGTCATGAACCATGTTTGCTCCAATCCATAACATCATTATTATCATTTCTACTAAAGACAACATCTCTAAAATCCTTAAATCACCAAGAAATGAGAACTTAAATTTGTTGTAACTTTAATAGATATCATAATAAGAGTTAGGCCACGCAGACAACGACCAACCTTATATCCTCCCAATAATCCTTTTTTATGATATTCCACCCTTATATCCTCCCATTAAATCGTATGAAGTAGTTCATCCAAAGACAGACCTCAGTCATATATGTCAGAGTGAACCTGTTCATAATTCCCAAACCAAATCATGGTTTCAACATAGGTTTATACTCAAAACCTTCTGTTCTCAAGAACAACTTGATCTTCCAAAACAGTTTAAAACTCTGTTTTTCTGTAAAACTCTTTCAAACTGTTTTAAAACCCAGATACAGTTTAATTCTTTCCAAAAACAGTCCCAAAAATAAATTCAAACAACAACTTCTCAAAGGCTGTTGAAGRACACAACTTTGTTTCATATTTATCCATAAACATATTCCAAAACAATAAAATCATAAAAACTATTGAAGACAGTTTATCATCTTAACCTCAAAACCAATACCAAAATTCAACAGTTGATACACAAATATATGAGGAAATTAGTTTCGAAACCACTCACCTTATCAAACTGATTTCTTGATGATAAACACACAGCAAAAGCTTTACTCTAACACATAATCTTCAAGTACTTTTGAAGCAACTATTCTTGAAGAACACCTTATCTCACACACATGTTCTTTTCTAAAAAGAATGACAGTGATAAGGATTTATCACCTTATCTAAATTTTTTTTTTCTCTAAATATCCTCACCTAGGCGGTGAAGGATTTTTAATAATATAAAATTTTATATGACGGTGTGGATTTTATTATTTTAAAAACCTATTTGCTTYRTTACTAAGGTACCACTATCTCAATAAAATATTCATATTATCCAARCATGYATGCACTTATTTCATRTATCATGTATTGTTGCCACATTCACGCATACCATCATATAATTTATCAAATAATCACGTAAAATTTACCTTGACCCAGGTTATTTGAAACCCGGTTATAACATTCTCTCCCCCCTTAAAAGAATTCTGTCCCGGAATTCATTCAAATAACCATGGATACATTTCTTTCATTTCTGATTCTAATTCGCATGTTGCTTCTGAACCTTTGTGAAATAGCCACTGTACCCTTACTAG
Organism: Cynara cardunculus var. scolymus; assembly: GCF_001531365.2. NCBI lineage: Eukaryota > Viridiplantae > Streptophyta > Magnoliopsida > Asterales > Asteraceae > Cynara > Cynara cardunculus. The sequence goes on from NW_020200745.1 coordinate 104,486, forward strand.
ACTTATTTCCTTCTTTCTCAACATACGGGTTTTGTGGTCAGTTATAGCTTCTGGAGTTTCCACAAAATTCAGTTTGTCATCCAACTTAATCTCCGGAAGTGGTATTGCCATACTAGGATCAGCAAGGCATTTTCTTTGGTTTGACACATGGAAAGTATTGTGAATCAGACTAAGTTCCTCTGGTAATTCCAATTGGTAAGCTACTGTCCCGACTCGTTTACAGATTCTGAATGGACCAATATATCTTGGACTGAGTTTACCTTTCTTTCCAAACCTCATAACTCCTTTCCAGGGAGAAACTTTCAACATTACAAAATCATTCATGCAAAATTCAATTGATTTTTTGCGCTTATCTGCGTAACTTTTCTGATGATCATGAGCTGTTTTAATTCTTTCCCGAATCTGATCAATCTTTTCAGAAGTTACTTGCACAATTTCGGGACCTGTTAGTTGTTTCTCACCTACCTCATTCCAACATACAGGGGTTCGACATTTCCGACCATACAACACTTCATATGAAGCCGCTTTGATGCTGAAATGATAGCTATTATTGTATGCAAATTCGATTAGTGGAAGATGATCTTCCCATGATCCTCCAAAATCTATGATGCAAGCTCTTAGCATATCTTCAAGTGTCTGAATTGTTCTTTCACTTTGTCCGTTTGTTTGAGGATGATATGCCATGCTTAATCGAATTTGGGATCCTAATGCCTTTTGAAAACTTTCCCAGAATTTCGATGTAAATCTGCTATCTCTGTCCGAGATGATAGATAGTGGATCCCCATGTCTTGTCACAATTTCCTTAATATAAATCTGAGCTAACTTTTCCAATGARTAACTTTCTTTTATCGGTAGGAAGTGTGCAGATTTGGATAGGCGATCCACTATTACCCATATGGCATCATACCCTCTTGGGGTTCGGGGTAACTTCATAATAAAATCCATTGTGATGTGATCCCATTTCCAAATAGGAATTTCCAAGGATTGCAGTTTTCCATAGGGCCTCTGATGCTCTATCTTTACTTGTAGGCACGTCATACATTTTTCTACATACCTTATTATGTCTTTCTTTAGTCCTGGCCACCAATAAAAAGTTTTCAAATCCTTATACATTTTTTTAGTACCTGGATGAATGGAATATCGAGATTCATGACTTTCCTTTAGAATTATATCGCGAATATTCCCATAGCATGGTATCCAGATTCGTCCTTGAAAGCATATAATTTCTTTATTGTTCTTTTCTAGGTTAGCAATCATTTTCCCAATCTTTCGACCTTTGAATGATCTTCTTTAATAGCCTCTGGTTGACATCTTTGAATGTTGGTATGAAAATCTGGTTTTACTCTTATTTTTATCGCCACAGTTTTGATAATTCAACTTCTTTCTTTTCGGCTTAAAGCATCAGTTACAACATTAGCTTTCCCTGGATGGTAAGGAATTTCACAGTCATAATCATTGACTAGTTCTATCCATCGACGCTGCCTCATGTTTAACTCTTTCTGATTGAACAAGTGCTGAAGGCTTTTATGGTCTGTATAAATTTTGCACTTTGTTCCTAGCAAATAGTGCCTTCAAATTTTTAAGGCAAAAACTACAGCCGCTAATTCCATGTCATGTGTTGGGTACTGTTTCTCATGATCTTTCAATTGTCATGATGCATATGCGATTACCTTTCCCCTTTGCATCAAAACACAGCCTAAGCCAAGCTTCGATGCATCACTATAAACAATGAAGTCTTCTGTTCCATCGGGTAGAGATAGAACTGGTGCGCTACACAAGC
>NW_020200745.1:106710-129982 GCF_001531365.2 Cynara cardunculus var. scolymus
ACCCTGTTCATCAGGTCCATGAAGGCTGTTGGTGCATTGGTTAGACCAAAAGGCATCACTAAAAATTCATAATGTCCATATCTTGTTCTAAACGCAGTTTTAGGAACATCTTCTTCTCTGACTTTTAGTTGAGATATCCGGATCGCAGTTCAATCTTTGAAAAGTAACTGGCCTCAACTAATTGATCAAATAAATCAACAATCCTGGGTAATGGATATTTATTCTTAACTGTCATTTTGTTAAGCTCCCGATAATCTGTACACATTCTCATTGACCCGTCCTTCTTTTTAACAAATAGAACCGGAGCTCCCCAAGGTGAAGTACTTGGTTTAACGCAACCCTTGTCAAGTAGATCCTTCAATTGAGTCACCAATTTGTTCAGCTCTGATGGGGCTAATCTGTATGGTGTTTTGGCTACTGGTGCTGCCCTGGGTATCAGGTCAATTTTAAACTCGATGGCTCTGTCTGGTGGAAGACGAGACAAGTCCTTGGGAAAGACTTCTGGGTATTCTTCGACAATTAGGATCTGTTCTGATTCTTTCTCTTCTCTGTTTGCATTGATAGCATAAGCCAAAAACCCCTGGCATTTCTTATGTATACACTTACGAGCTTTCAATATGGAGAGAAGACTGGTTTGATAATCCCGATAATCACTACTTATGATGACTGTTCCTCTGCCTGGTAACTTAATTTCAATCTTCTTTTGGTTACATAAAATAGCTGCCTGAGTTTTGGCTAACCAATCCATACCCACCACTACATCGAATTCCTTCATCGGCATAGGGAATAATTGAATAGGCAACTCACAACCCTCGATGGAAATGGTATATTTATCAAACACATAAGCAATAATTTCTTGACTATTAGCGGTGTCAACCACGAACTTTTTGTCAAGTGGCATAGAAATTAAACATGCAATTTCAGCAAAAGTAGGGGATACGAATGAAAAGTTTGCACCCGAATCAAATAGCACTTTAGCATATAGGGAGTYGATGGAATAAGTACCTGTTACCATGTCTGGAACTGCCTCTGCCTCATTTTTAGTCATTTGGAAGGATCGTCCTTGCGCCCTTCCTAGCCCTGCTCTATTCATACTTGGTCACCCTCGACTACCCGTTGTACTATTTCCCAAACTTAGTTGTGGATTTTTGAGCTGTGGGCATTTGTCTTTAAAATGATCCGGTGAATTGCAGTTGAAACGTCTTTTATTCATCGAACAGAATCTTGATGAATGTCCAATCTCACCACAATTGAAGCATTTCATTGGTTCTGGTTTGCATTCTCCTTGATGATATTGTCGACACCTAGGACAGACCTTCTCCATCGACCTCTACATTGGTTTCTTGTTGAACTTAAAGGACTTGGATCCTCGATATCCTGTTGAAGATCCTTCCCACTTCCTCTTTTTCATTTGTTTTCCTTCATCGCTTCTATTTTTGTTCCTTTTTGTGACTTCAGCTGCATCAACTGCCAATGGAAAAGTGGTAGGGTTCATTGCTATAACAAATTATCTAATTGAGTTTCAAACCCCAGATATATCTCTCAACTTTTCTAGCTTCCATGAATATGTAATGCTCAGCAAATCTAGAATACTCTATGTATTTTTCTGTGTATTCTCTAACTGATCCAGAGCTTTGTTCCAACTTCAAGAAATCCTCTTCCATTTGTCTAACTGCAGCCTTGGGAAAAAATTGTTCTTTGAATCTATTCACAAATTCTGCCCATGACAAGGTTTGCAAAACATCCATCCTTCCAAGAGATTCTATTTCCCACCAATACAAAGCATTAGACTTTAGAACTGATACAACAAACCTGACTTTGTCGGCTTCTGGACAACGTATGGTATTGAATACTGATTCAATCTATTTTATCCAACACATAGCTTTAGTTGGATATCGCTCACCTGAAATAGCTGGTGGTTTGCATGCCAAAAACATTTTAATATCCCCTCCTCTTGTGTTTGGTGTTGGTATGGAATAATTTATCTCTACTCGCTCTGTTTCCACCCTCGAAGGCATTCTCAATATTGATGTTAAGGTTTCTCTTAACTTTCTCATTTCTTCAGCCAACATATCTCTAGTTACAAATTCTGGCTGTGGTGTTGGTTCCGAATTGTTATTCCCAGAGTTAGATTCTGCTTGATTAACATAACCTTGTGATTGATAATTTCTTTCCCTCATTTGATTTCTCCCTCTTCCTCTGCCTCTACCTCGTGAGATATTAATAGGGGCTTCGATGGGAGAATTTTCTGCCTCACTAAGATCAGGATGGGCTAGTCTTGGTGATCTTCTGGACCGACTTGTCATCTGTAGATTTCATGATTAAATAACACATTTTCACATTCCCAAATACAACAAAGTGTCCAAGTTCAGATATGTACCTATAGATTCAAAATTACATTGGCCTGATGTAATCCGAATGTACCTTACACACTGATCTCTTAACTTATCATATTTATTTCAAGGTATCTAACTATGTTCGAGACCCTAATATGCAATAGAATAGTTTAAGTCTAGGCATCATCATGCAACTGATCACCTAAATCCCTTAAACTTAGGCTCTGATACCAATCTGTGACACCCCAATATCCACACATTGCATATTACATAGAATTCATTCATAGAATACATAGATTCCCACATAGGTCCAAAATTACAAGGGTCTGTGCTACAGGTTTACGATACAAATTGCATAACTTAAAGATTTCAAAATACATGCATTTGTAAACTAGCATTGCTCTCCTCCAAGACACATCTAGATACGGTCTTCAACATTTAATCACATAAGGGAAGTAATCATATAATGCTTTTTCCCTTATTGATATTATAATTGGTAATACCTGCACACATATTTTAAAACATAAAATAAGGGTTAGACAAAAGTCTAGTGAGATTCCCTTTTTCATGAAATGCAGGGTGAGATCACCAAAAAACATTTATCAAAGAATCTCTCAGTCATAATGAAGAATAATAAAAGAATCGCATCATGTTTAAGTCCATCGGGCCTCTTGTTCAAAATCCCATACTTAGAAAAATAATGGTTTTCCAGTCCATCGGCCTCTAGTTCCAAAGTGTCCATCGGGCCTCTGGTTCTAAACCATACTTAGAATATTTTTTCAATAATCATGACCAGAGCTCCTCTGGTCTTTCTACCAGAACTTCTAGTTAGTCGACCAGAGCCTCTGGTTCCTCGACCAGAGCTTCTGGTTGTACTTATGAAAGACAATCAGAGCCCCTCTGGTTTGTTTTATAGAAATTTCTAAGTATAGAGACTCTTTTGAAATATCATTTTAAAACTATAAATATAGCATTAAGCTTGTTTCTATATAAAGCTTATTTTCAAACTAATAATTTATAAAAGATTTTGCATCATTTTAAATCAATATCCAGAATCCTCGAGTTCTATTATGAGGGTCAATCAGATCCTCTCTGGATCCTTGAAAGGTGCAACCCGAGCTCATCTGTTTCCTCATAATCAATGTTTTTATCCAAAGCATATTACTCACAACCAACGGTCATGAACCATGTTTGCTCCAATCCATAACATCATTATTATCATTTCTACTAAAGACAACATCTCTAAAATCCTCAAATCACCAAGAAATGAGAACTTAAATCTGTTGCACCTTTAATAGATATCATAATAAGAGTTAGGCCACGCAGACAACGACCAACTTTATGTCCTTCCAATAATCCCTTTTTATGATCCACCCTTATATCCTCCCATTAATTCGTATGAAGTAGTTCATCCAAAGACAAACCTCAGTCATATATGTCAGAGTGAATCTGTTCATAATTCCCAAACCAAATCATGGTTTCAACATAGGTTTATACTCAAAACCTTCTATTCTCAAGAACAACCTGATCTCCCAAAACAGTTTAAAACTCTGTTTTTCTGTAAAACTCTTTCAAACTGTTTTAAAACTCAGATACTGTTTAATTCTTTCCAAAACAGTCCCAAAAATAGATTCAAACATCAACTTCTCAAAGGCTGTTGAAGGACACAACTTTGTTTCATATTTATCCAGAAACAGATTCCAAAACAATAACATCATAAAAACTGCTGAATACAGTTTATCATCTTAACCTCAAAACCAATACCAAAATTCAACAGTTGATACACAAATATATGTGGAAATTAGTTTCAAAACCACTCACCTTATCAAACAGATTTATTGATGATAAACACACAACAAAAGGTTTACTCTAACACAGAATCTTCAAGTACTTTTGAAGCAACAATTCTTGAAGAACACCTTATCTCACACACAGAGGTTCTTTTCTAAAAGGAATGACAGTGATAAGGATAACCTTATCTAAATTTTTTTTCTTTAAATATCCTCACCTAGGCGGTGAAGGATTTTTAATAATATAAAATTGGATATGACGGTGTGGATTTTATTATTTTAAAAACCTATTTGCTTCATTACTAAGGTACCACTATCTCAATAAAATATTCATATTATCAAACATGTATGCACTTATTTCATGTATCATGTATTGGTGCCACATTCACGCATACCATCATATAATTTATCAAATAATCACGTAAAATTTACCTTGACCCAAGTTATCTGAAACCCGGTTATAACATCAGGTTCCCAAGAAAACCAGAAAAACTTTCTTATGCAACCCTTCACCCCTTTTTATACCCCTTCTTCATTTAGAAAGACGGCTAAGAGCCCCTTTTCATGCATGCATAACTTAGCTCATGCATATAACAAGTATACATACTAACACATTAATATCCTATGCATATATCTTCTATGCATAAAATACACATTTCCACATGATCAATTATAACACTTACTCATGTTTTCAGATAATCACATAACAAGTAACCACATATTAATTACCTCATGTGATAACCAGGATCCAGTTATAACACTGATTTTGAGGCTCTTCTAGCAATTGTTCCAATCCCTGAAGATACTGCAATTGAAGCCTCATCTACTGTTCCTGAACTTGTCTACTCAGATGATAATCCTCTACCAGCTCAGCGATGGACTAAAGACCATCCAATTCATCAAATTCTTGGTAATCCAGATGCAGGTATTCAAACTCATCGTGGTCTAAGTAATACCTGTCTCTTTGTCAACTTTCTTATCTTAGTTGAACCCAAGAATATCAGTGATGCTATCTTAGACCCTAGTTGGGTTATTGCCATGCAAGAGAAGCTCATTGAGTTTGATAGGAACAAAGTCTGGTACCTTGTCCCATGTCCATCTGACAGAATAGTGATAGGCACCAAATGGGTCTATCGCAACAAGTTAGATGAAGAAGGTGTGGTAACCCGTAACAAGGCTCGACTTGTTGCTCAAGGTTATAGACAAGAAGAAAGGATCAACTATGATGAAACCTTCGCACGAGTCAAAGTCTACCAACTGAGTGTAAAGAGCGCTTTTCTTAATGGAAAACTTCAAGAGGAAGTTTATGTTGAACAACTTCTAGGGTTTCTTGACCCTAAGTATCCAAACCACGTCTATCGTTTGGATAAAGCTCTTTATGGGTTGAAACAGGCTCCTCGTGCCTGGTATGATACCATCTCCTAATTTCTCATATCTAATAAATTTGTTCATGGAAAGATTGACCGGACCTTGTTTCTTTGGAAAGTTAAAGGTCATATCATTCTAGTCCAAATTTATGTCGATGATATTATTTTTGGCTCCACTAATCCCTCTTTGTGTTTTTGATTCCTTGATCGCATGAAGAAAGAATACCAGATGAGTACGATGGGAGAACTAACTTTCTTTTTAGGTCTCTAGATTAAGTTTGATCTATCTAATAGCTCATCTATGAAGACTTTAGTGGCTCCTCTACTCTCTCTTAACAAGGATCCAAATGGAAAGCCTGTAAATGTAATAGTTTATAGAGAAATGATCGGCTCCCTGCTGTATCTCACAGCTAGTCGACTGGATATCATGTATTCTACTTGCTTATGTGCACGATATCAATCTGAACCTAAGGAATCCCATCTGATCGCTGTAAAACGATTTTCGATTTACCTGAAAAGAAATCCTAACTTGGATCTCTGGTACCCTAAGGGTTCATATTTTGACCTAATAGGGTATTCGAATAGTGATTTTGCAGGTTGCAAGATCGATAGGAAAAGCACCACTGGAGGCTGTCAACTTCTAGATGAAAAGTTGGTGAGCTGGACAAGTAAGAAGCAAAACTCACATCTTCCACTAAAGCTGAATATGTAGCTGCTAGATGTTGTTGTGCCCATGTTCTTTGGATGAAAAACCAGCTGAAGGACTACGATCTTCAATCGCAAATAACCCTATACTTCACTCCAAGACCAAACATATAGAGATCAGATATCATTTTATCAGAGATCATGTTATGAATAGTGATATTAAACTTCACTTTGTTCCAAATGATTATTAACTTGCTGACCTTTTTACTAAGCCTCTTGATGAGACAAGATTTAACATCTTGATCAGCGAACTTGGAATGCTAAACACTGAAGAATAATTTTCTTTAGCTATACACATCAATCAGTAAGTGAAATGACTTAGTGCTCTATCTCTATCACTGAACTCTTGAGTAAATGTATCTACTCTCTCTAAGGTATGTATACTTGTTCTTTTTTCTAAAAACTTAAAACTATCATTGAAGCTCTTTTTCTTCAGTGATCAAAATGTTTTAAAAGTTTGTTTAAGTGATTCTTTCGTTCGTTGAACATTTTTATGTAAGTATGTTTCTTTTATAATTATCCTTTTTTAAAATCAAAATGATCACTGAACCTTTCTACCTTTAGTGGTTCAAATATTTTTAAATGTCAGTTTCAGTGATTCTCTTATCACTGACACTAAAGTCTCTTATGAAAATATTATTCTAAGTTATTTTCAGTTTTTAAAACAAAACCATCATTGAAGCTTTTCTTCTTCAGTGATCACATTGTTTTTAAAAGTTTTTTTATTCAGTGATTATGTGATAACCGGGTTTTGGTTATTACCCAAGGTATTTATTATGTGAATTAATAGTTTATGTGTATACATGCTTACATGGGTGAATTGCATAAGTATGTGTATTTTATGCATAGGGATATATGCATAATATGTAGGTGTGTGTATATATATGTTACATATATATATGCATGATACTATATATATATATATATATATGTGATGCAAGTAGATGCATGATATGTGCATGTGTGTGTGTGCATGAGTTCATATACATGAACAGGTGGGATTTGAATTGTGTATTGTAACATACACTTTCGCAAATACGTTGCAATTATCCCCTTTATACGTGTTTATGTGATCAAAACGTAAAATTTGGAAGCAAACCTGAATGCAATAAACTATATATGAAATAGTCAAAATCATCGTACGAGTCCCGGGGCAAAACAATTGGAAAGAAACGGGTCAAAAACATCAATATCTACGTTACGGATACATAAAAATTGACTTTTATTGGAAGATATTTTTTTTAAATATTTCCATTGTAGGTTGTAGATTATCTCTTTACGAACGCGTGAGCGAAAACCACGTCAAAAACGGAGGTCCGAGCGAAAAGTTATGCGATTTTTAGTGATTAGTGGTCAAACCGAGTTTTCAGCCGAGTCAACTCAGCCCCAACTCGTAAAAGTCGGATATACATGTTATTTACCTTCTTTTTCACCCAAAACAAACTCTCATCTCCAAAACTTACTACCAGGCGCGATTTTGGCTTCATAGGGGTGAATCAAGGTTGTTTCAAGGGGTTTTTGCTTGATTTTTATGCCAAATTCATCCTCCAATTAAGGTATAACTATTTCATTGGTTAATCTCTTGATTTGAAGCTAATTAGAGATGAAATCAATGAAACCTAATATGAGTTATATTAGTAATATGTTGTATTTAGATTGGTTATAGCCTAACTAAGTTGTTATGATGCTTGATTGATGATTTGGAGCTTTCGAAAATGAAGAACATAGGTTGAACTTTGATTTTCTTCATTAATGGCTATTTTGGTGAAATTCTTGAGTATTGATCTTGTAATCAATAATATAAACATGGTTAGAKGGTATTTTGATTGTTGGAATAAAGATTGAATCCAAAACATGGATTTTAGCCAATTTAGTTGGTGAATTTGACAGCACCAAATCTATCCAAGATGCTGTTTTGAATGTGCGATAACTTCTTAACCGTAGCTTAGATTGCTACGATTCTGGACATTTTAAAAAGATTATATGTAGATCTAAACCTGTCCTTTAGACACCTTTTAGAAATAAGGCTTCTAGGTTGGTTATTATTGTGTCTAAACACTGATAAAAAGTTGATTTTGAGCTATGAATTATAGTGCCTAAAATGAGTTTAAATTAAGTTTGGTTAAGTTTTTGTTGTCGGATCTTTATGAAACTTTGGGTACATATTACAGGTGTTAAATAAGTTCACTTGGTCCTTCCAGAGTGACCGTTGGACGATGTTTAGACATATATGGACGTAGAGCCTAAGTTGGCTCGATTTTTGAGTATCGAAAAGCACTGTCAGTTTAGGGGGTTACTTAACTTGCTATTTGCTAGATATGTGTTATCTATTTGTTACTTGCTTCCACACTCGTCCATGTTATGTCTCCTTATCAATTTCAAGAGATTATTGGCTATTGCACTCCGTCCTTCCATACGTGCTACTCGGTGGTTACTTTGTGTTTCACCCGGGGAGGCACGCGTAAGCCCATATCAGCTGAGATTACTCGGGTATGGTGCGTATTTGACCGTGTTAGAGTCCGGTCATTTTCCTCACTGTTCGGGATAGMTCGGGTGGGAAGATCATTCCACTGGCCGGGATAGCTCGGGTGGTATGAAATCTATGATATATATTGTTGTGCTTGCCACGATCTAGATAGCTCGGTGGCAGTACATATCAATTATTGACTTTCACATGATCTAGTTGCATACTTTGATATTCAGATGTATGATTCTCGAATGATGATTACTTATTACATGATTTACATCCTTCGTGATCATTGACTTCCATGGATTACATTTGTGAAGCTTTAGTAGTTAGTAGTTCCCGTTTACTCACTAAGCATTATGTGCTTACCCTTTTAGTTGTTCACATTTTTACAGGCCGTGTAGATAAGGCAAAGAACAAGCTTGGGTAGATTGAGATCTTTGCTTTTGATGCTTCCAGTAGCACAACTCTTTTGGTATTATATAGTTAGTCGAATACAACTATGGATTGTAAATTATTAGTTCTCTTTTGGTTGTAACTGCAAGTATCTAGATAACGGGTAGCTAATGTCCTTCGTCTTGTATATAGTTTAAGCTTCTGCAAATCTATTAAGTTTATTTTGTCCGTTTTAGGATATTTTGGAAATCAGGTGCTTACGGAAACATCCTGTAAACCAAGCGGACATTTCGAATTAGAAACTCGTAAATATTATATCCCGTTTGCTTTCTAATGGTTTAAAAATGTAACTTTTGGTGRTTTGTTTATCATTTATAGAAATGAGGTATTCAATCTGGTATCATTTATGTAATCTGGGTCTTTCATATATGCATGCCATTTTTGGGTATGTATGTATGTATGTATGTATGTATGTATGTGGGTTTAAGCATGTGTAGCCGACATTCCTAATCAGGAAAGTCTATATATAATGAAGTTGGGTAAAGGCATAAGTTTTCTACCTCTTTGAAATCTTGGGAAAAATAGAAAGAAGAGTTGTCCGGAGAAGCATTTGGTCTTACATTCTTCATCTCAAATATGAAAATTTGCATAAAAAGATGAGTAATTTTCTAACCTTCTTTTACATAAATATTGTTTTGTTACTGGTTTTAGTGAATATTGTGTATTGTTCTTCAAACAATTTTGTATTCGATTTGGGTCTTTACCCGGATAAAGGGGTGACCGGATTGTTTTTAAACTGGACACGTGTTGTCTGATTTAACTGAAAACCAGATATGTGTTGTGCTATTTAATGAGTTAGTGGAATCTTAAAATATGTAAACCGGACAAGGGTTTTGAACGGAGAAGTATGAATACGATCAAATGTTGTGCGGTTTAGCCTTAAAACGCACAAGGGCCGTGCGGATTAGTTTTAATCGGTCAAGTGTTGTCCGGATTAGTATATCGAACAAGGGCTGAAGTTGACCGGATTTGTAAATCGGCCAGGTGTTGTCCGGATTTGTTCATCGGACAAAAGGCCAAGTGTTGTCCGGATTGTTTATCCGGATAACTTATCCGGGTAACTTATATTTGATAATTTTCAAGTATTGAGCATTTTGGACATTTATATAATTTAATAATGTATATTATTGGGTTTAATTATGGATTTATAAAAAGGGGTATTTTATATTGTAATTCCCAAATCATACAAATCAGAAACAATCTTCAAGATGAAGATCAAGAAAAAGAGTAGAGATAGATTTTCACAAAATCTTCAATGTATTTCTTGAGAGAATTTCTTAGAATGATTACAACTCTAATCTGATTAACAACTGAATTAATGACAATTAGAAAACTAATGACTATTTATACTAAGGAAAACAGTAAAGCCTAACTATTACAAAGCATTATAAAAGGAGAACTTGAATACAACATTAACGCACATTCTTGAACCTAACAATCTCCCCCTTTGGATTTAAGTTCGAACTCTTGTAAATCTGGTCTTTCTGAGTCCGAGCAGTTTCTCCAGCCTCCTCAGTGCATTCCGATATTGCAATTTTTCTTCAAGCAAATTCAAGGCATTAATCAGCAAGTACCTTTCCTTCGGACTCATCCTCTTCGACTCCGCAGCTTTATCATTATTAACTCACCTAATTTAAAGCGCCCGTCTCACCATTTGAATAGTACCATCAGAAAATTTGTTCAGCTCATTGAATCTCATGAACTTCTTTATCCGACCCTCAGCATCGTATATCACCCCGAACTCCGGTTGTTCAAGAATCATGTAAAACGGATAAGCTTCAATGTCTTCTAGCTCTTGATCAGGTCTCTTCAAGTTAATGATTCTTTGATTGTCTTCAAGACCCATTTGAACATCAATAACCATAGACACCTTGACATGACTCTACATAACCTTTTAATTGCATTAAGAGCCACAAGAACTCCGTCTTTTCTGTTCGTCATATTCCGGATTTCGTGGTACATATGCTCCAGATCTTCGAAATACAAGTTGGAGAAGTCAGCTTCGTTAAACACCCAGACCTTACCATCTTGTCGTGTCACTGTGAATACCGGATACCAGACTCTGAGAAGTCTTTGAGCATCAATTTGTTTAATTGACTCGATGTTTGGTCCGAACTTGGCTGATCAGGAGACGCTTGGCTCTGAGGAATTGCTTGTACTCCAAACGATAGTCTCTGGTTTTCTTGTGGATACCAAGAATCTTATCAGTACTTAGAGCATTGCGGTGCCGGGGGAAGATGCCAAAATAGATGTCTTCAAGATAAGGCTCTCTAATTCTTGCCCTGTCATAGCCTGGAAAGTTAGCTCGAATTGCAAACGGCACATAATTCTTTGAAAATATCCCCGTCGGATCAAATGCCGCTCTTGGAGTATCGGATGCACCAGCTTCAACTATAGTGGATGATTCAGGCAAAGTCTGACGATCACCCTGAAATGGAAATATTGGGTCTTCTTCATTAATGTCAGCTCTAAAGTCAAAATATACCCCAGATGATTCGTCAATGTTATCTATATATTCACCGAAATCCTTTTCTCCACCCAGCTCTGTGGCAAAAACTTCATTAAAACCAACATTGGCAGACAAATCCAATAACAGCCTTGTTCCTACCGTAGAGTCCGCCGACTTTTCAACCATTGGCTCGATCGCTGGATTTCTCTCCAATACTTCATCATCTTCCACAATAATCAGCTTAGTAGTTCTTTCCCTTGTAGATTCAGGAACAGAACATTCTACGTTAACATCTTGAGAAGATGGCTCTCTTTCAACGCTTTGAGCACGAGCAGACGACTTAGCCACCCTTTGTCTTTTTCTCTCCCCCTCATGGTGATCAGGATCTTCCGGATCATCATGCCTTCATTTGAGTGAGGTGGTCTGAGCTCGGCAAGTCTCTTCTAGGATAGATACCCGTTCGGAAAGGGCATCAATTGAACTTTTAAGAACTTGAGTGTTTGATGTGATTAACTTAATAACTTTGGAGAAGCTAGAAGCAACCACATCCTGCAAGGCCAAAAACTCCGAGGCTCGAACTGTGGAGTTTTCATCAATTTGCTCTCTAAGGAGCCCAACCAAATCTGCATCTTCCGCATCAGGGTTTTGGGTTGACATCAATTTAGCATACATCAAGGATTTGAGCTTATCCACTGATAGCTCTTGTACCGTCGGAGGCTCAGGTACAGACGGTGGTGATGGTGCAGATGGTTGATCTTCTTCTACTTGCTCTTTCCCCTTCAATAACCTTTTCAGACTTGAGATTTGAGCTTCCATGTTGTCTTGAACAGCCTTTAGGGCGCCGTCCAAATATTCCCTTGACACGAAGTCTGGTAATATCACTTCTGGATCACTTATAGATTACCAGTTGATATAACAGTTGAATAAACTGTTGTGCCTATGTTCAGTGTTGGCAAAGTGGTAACACTAGTAGGACTTTCGACCGGTCCTTGTGATTGGTCAAAAGACACCACTCTGGTCGTTCCGGTGAGTTCACTAAGAACCGCAATGGGAGCAACAGATGCTCGAGACTCTTGTGTACATAATTGTATTGGCTCTAGACTCGAGGTGCATAAAATCAAAGTCGTAGGCTGGGGCAGCAGCCTACTTATTTCAGTATCTACATTCTCCGAGTGAGAAGTAGATAGCGTATGTGCTATATCCCCGTGATGAAATGAAACAACTAGTTGTTGAGAACCAGTTGAGTGGTCGGGTTGGGTGTGCAAGTGAATAGCTAGGCTATCTATGTCTTCTTCAATACCAACATTCAACGGATGAATGTTGATAGCAGATGTGGGTGCCCGGCTATGTGTTTCAGCTAGGAAAGGAGCTTGATCTTGATTTTGTGCTCCGCTCTCACACTCTCCATCTTTTTATGCTTCCCTTGCACTCAACCTCTGAGCAATTTCAACTTCATATCCCTCATCACCTCCTTCTACTGGAATATCTGACATATCTTCCAGCATGCGATCATAATCATCAGGTCTGACTGCAAAATCATCAACATTGAACGATAGTGAATGCAGACTTGGACAAGTCTGTGGAGCTTCAAATTCTGAAAAGATATCATCAATATTATCAACCAATGCTCCTAGTTGAATATTCTGTGCAAGAATCGGTTGAGCAGGGTTGTCAGCATCATCATCATCATCATTGTCATTGTCATCACCCTGAGCTGCCTGGTTGTCGGATATTATATCTTCTGAACTTGATGAAGTCAAGGAAGTACTATCTGTTGAAGTACTATGATGATCAGAGGCTCCCCGCTCCTCGTCACCCCTCTCAATTATACTTTCCCTCAACACACAACCCTGTTCAGGTAACCCTTGTTCCTGAACACTCTCACCTACAGCTATACCGTCTCTCTCAACTGAGGCATGGGGTGATCCCGGGGTAAGTTCAACCGGTTCTGGTTGGATTTGGTGAAAATCTCTTTCTACTCTTGTTCTTGATCTAGATCTGAAGATTTGTTTCTGATTTGTAAGATTTGGGAATTACATATATCTTTTTAAATAAAAGATATGTTTCTACCAAGCGTGGTGACGTAAGTCTCTTTTGGTATGGAACTATATTTTGGAAGACATTCCACCAAGCGTGGTGACGTATGTCTGTTTTGGTATGGAATTGGATTTTGTGAATCGTTTCTACCAAGCGTGGTGACATAAGTCTGTTTTGGTATGAAACTTATTTTAAGAGATAGTTTCCCCCAGACGTGGTGACTTTTGTCTGTTCTGGCTTGGAACTGGGAATGAGTGATTTCAGACGTGGTGACTTTTGTCTGTTCTGATAAGTAACCCTGTTTTGATGGAGGAATAAGGGTGGCATATCAAGGAGAGGTGTACATGAAATAAGGGAGGCATTGTCATATGTGGATATTATTATAACTCTTATTATTGTTACTAATTGGATTTAATAACTTTGAGTCATCATTTCTTTATGATCTGATGAATTAGAGATATTCTTCCTATTACAAATAATAATTTAGATGTTATTGAGAAGGGAAAAATAGTTTGTCATAAAGGGCAAGTATTGCCGTAAATCTTTCCATTAATATTTACAAAGGAATAGTCTGATAAATCAAAGAGACCATGGTTATAATATTTCATGTTGAGAATGTTGGATCTTTAAGTAGATGCATTTTAATAACAGGAATTGATATTATTAAGTTTATCCTATTATTTGTATCATTGAGAACTGCATTGTCTAATTGAAATGCAAATATATTTTATTATATTTTGGTATTTATCACCCTGCATTTGCAAATAAGGGATTTACTCACTAGACCCTTCTGGTCTTACCCTCATTTTCCGTCTTTAAAATATGCAATGCAGGAACTGTGGGGTCCAGGGATAGTAAGGGGAAAGGAAAAATGTGATTATTTTCCTTAACTTGTTATCTACTTTTAAAGATCTTCATGAGATTGTTTATTTTGGAAGATACATGTTGTTATACATGTGATAGTACAGGATTAAATTTTGGAATTTTTCATATGTAAACTTTGTACATATAAGAATACTTGTACTAGTGGGACCATTGTGGTGTAAAATGTATTTCTATGTAATGAAATATGTGTTATATGCAAATGTGGTGTTTGGGGGTGTTACAGATTAACTTATCACTGAATACGACTCTTCAAATTTCTTAAAACCTTTTTGTTTTAAAAGAAATAGTTAATGAACCGTATTTATGACGACATTCTCTGTTTTCAATACGAGATGCTTTGAGACGCGCATAAAAGTCTGAGACACAGGACCTCCTCTAACTTCCATCCAATTATGGACGAGAAGGTGCCATTTCTTTCATCATGGCATTTTCTCAACAATCATATTTTCCTCTCTCATATTTCTTTTCTTTCTCCTTCTACCTATAAATATGAGACTCTTCCTCTCATATTTCCTTTACCCTTACAAAAATCTTTGACGAACCTCTGCCAAAAAGACTTCGCAAGCAAGAACTCTCGAATCCTTCGACCTTCTTCTCAAACAACTCTAAAGTCGATATTTATTCTTTAAACTTAGAACTATTCTTCTTCTTCTTCTTATGAAACTGTGTTTGTTTATTTTAAGAATCTTGTTCTCTTAAAACACAAACAGTAAGATTAATAACACATTGTTTTGGTTATAATCTAAAGTTTCAAAAACACTATTCATCTTGAAAAACCCTAACATCTTCTTTATGGATTTTTCAAAAGAAGTTCTATTGTTCTAAAACTTGAAAAGATCACATTCAAATCTTGGACTACTAACAACTGTTAGTTCATGTTTCTTAAAACTATAACAGACAATGGCTGCCAACAATGTGAACTTCTCCATTGAAGACATATCCTTCAAGGTTAACAACCACGTTGCCTTGTTGGACATTCCTGCCAACAAGACCATTTACGAGGATGCTAATGCCTTCCTCAAGATGTCCTCCATCACATACGTCGCCACCATTAAACACTCACAATCAATCCTAGCCATCTTCTCCTCTCCACCATCATTGGTCACTACACATGTCCATGATTCATTAGTGAATGTCCTCCCTAATGATGAGACACTCACCACTAGACCTGAGGTAGCTCCTCTCGAGGATCCTCAGCAAAGTGGTGCTCATCCTTTCTAGTGCATCATGGAGCGCACCAATCCTTCTGATAACGCTGATGACCCTTCAGGTATTCCATCTTCCTATCCTTTCATTTCATCTAACCCCAAGCTCTCTTATGCTCACTTTTCATCTTTCAAAGGTCCTTTTGCTGAACCAGCCAAGGAAGATTCCTATGACATGGCTGAAGACGTGAAGCAGATCCTCCCAGCAGTTGAGACTGTCCTTAACAAAATAGACGAAGTCCATAAGGGCATGCCTCAACGAGACGAAGTAGCTGCTGACCTCTCAACCGTCAGGGCTGAAGTTCATGAGGTCCAGAATCACCTCTCCTCCATGCAATTAGTAGTTCAAACCAATGCTGAGGCCATAGTTACTTTAACAAGCAAGGCCGATGAAGCAAACTCCTACCTTGCCCAGCAGACGGAGGTCACGAAGCAGATCCTAGCTATTCTGCAACAACCAATCGCGGCAGTTGAACCGTCGTTCATTGCTGATGACCATGACCAGCTAAATCAGGCACGTGAGGCCAATGTCATTATGGCCCGTGCTCTGACCAAACTCGAGAAACTGATGAAGTTCCAAATTCGCACAATCGACCACTTCTTCGGCTATTGCTCTAGCACAATAGTCAAAGAGGGGAGACAGCGACTGAAGTTGGTCCTTCTGATGTTGCTGTTGCTGTTGTTCCTACTGTTCAAGTGACTAAAGCTGAGGCTGAAGATGAAGTTGTTGTTGCTGGTGACTCTTCAACTTCCTGTGAAGCTCTCGTAGCTGAGAATGTTGATCCCGCTTGAGCTGAAGCTCGTGACGATGATCCTCCAGTCACCTCTGCACCTAATGCTGGTGATCTGGATGATGATCAAGACAGTGATGATGAAGAAGACGGTGAGTCCCCCAACCTTCCTAACGCTGGCAAAGACCTGGATAATGATGACGATGAAGACAACTTCATGATTCAGTACCAGAGACCTGCTGGTGCCACGAAAGGCATCACCCTCAGGGATTCCGCATCCCCAGGGAGCAAGGGGTGAAAGAGGATTCTCAAGAAAAGCACCAAGGCACCAAGTCTAAGGACAAAGATGTTGCTTAAGAAAGAAATCTCAAGGTACTCTTCAATCCCCTTGAACCTACATATGATGAGTCCTCTAGTAAAAGAACCATCACTTCCATGCACCAAATCTTCATCCCCTTAACTACATGTGGTTGGCTGGAGGAATGGGTCCTTGAGAACCCAACCCCCAACACTCCTACCGATCAGCAGATGACTCAGCTTAGGGAGTCACTCAACTAAACTAGAGTAAAAACCCCTCTTCGTACCTCTAGTTGTGGTGAGTTCGACTTCCTGATCAAAGTTGAAAGACTCGAGGCCCTCAAGGCCGATGAAGAATTGGATCTTCAAAAAAAGCAGACTGAGGACAACCTAAAGCTGGCCAAGTCCCTTGCCGCCAAAGTTCTTCCCAAGAGAAAGCCCAAAAAGAAGGTGACTGTTGTCCAGGCCCAGGCTAAGCTTCTATCTTTTGTAGAAGCTAAACGCGACAAGAACCTAAAGCTAGCCGAGCGAGACAAGAGCTGGAGTGAAACAAGTATCAATAAGAGAATCAAGCCTCACCCTATCAAGAGCATCAACATCAGTGGGATGTTGCTCTTCATGCTCATCACCAGGGACAATCTCGAGGCCGTGATCGAGTATCCCTCCTACCTTGGCGAATATGGCTATAAATGGCTGGAGATCCTACAAGCCATTTAGCGCTTAAAGTCTAGACATAAGACGATTATCGAAGACCTTATCAATGAGTTGATCAATAAGGTATCTAGATATGTCGCAGTCCCTGAAGTGCCTACGCTGAAGAAAGGAGGAAGAAGAAAAAGACCTTCAATCCCTAATGATGGACCATCCCTGAGGAATGAACATGAAACAAAGTTCTCCTTAGATGAAGTTGTGAAGGCTTCGAAGAAGCCAGACATCTCTATGATGAATCTCTCATTGCCAGCGAAGGGTCCTTATATACCCCAACACTGTGCATATGAAGCCTGAGTTAGGATTTATTTTCCTTGACTATGATGGCGAAATTAGCTTTCAAAGAATGTCTGAGTTGAATCTCTACCCAATGGAGCATCTTGCATACATCTGAGTTATTGGCTGAACAATGACATATATGGTGTAACGATGGACATCAGGATCAGAAAGGAATTTTGACGTCAAAAGGAGCTTGGAAAAGATGTACTTGGTTACATTAATCTGAACAACTTAGATTAGTTATTTCTTTTGTACTTCATTCTTTCACTATATAAACTATTAACTATGTCTACTTGTAGTGATTATTCTTATATTTTGTAAGTCTAGACATGTACTGAAACACTTGTAATATTTCCTTTGAAATTAATATAAGTATTTTTGTGCATCGTTGAAAAAGTTCCCTGAAAAGAGTAATAGGGACACAAGTCTATGAGTTCCAATGTTACTCTTACATTCACTGTGTAGGAACCCAGATTCTCTTAATATCAGAAAACACAGTTGAAAGAATACGAATGGAATAAAAACAATGTAACCGAAAGGTCAAACGAAGTATTCAGTAAAGATAATAACACTGTACGACTTTGAATACGTCGGATGCTTTTATTAGATGAGAAGAAAAACAATAATTAACTTTCTCAATCTAATTAGTATTCTCGCAAGGTTTTGCTATAGTCTAGCCGACACTCTTAGGCAAAAATAACCTGAGGAGGATGCCTCCTTATATCCGCGTAAGTCAAACAGAATTTGCTAAAATCTTGGCTTGAATCTTTGAGCATTTATTCCGCATCCTTATCGTTGAAGACCCTTGAATATTGGAGCCGACTAAGTCAAGCTGCCTTGATTCTGTTTGACACTTGTGAGAATATCTGAACTAAGAACACTTTCCATGGAGGTAGGAGACCCAGAGGTTCTGCATGTATAATGTAGAGGCTCTGTGTCTGGAGTGTAGCTCTGCATCAAGCACTTAAGCTTTTTGGCGTTTAAGGCTTGATCTTCCATGGAATAGAAGGCGGGCTCTGTATGTGAGACGCTTGGCTCTTTGAGTAAGAGCTCTATCTCTTGATCTCTTCTGCTTGAGAGCTCTTAGTCCAGACAGCTTCAAAAGACTAAGTCCTACCGACTAGAGTAAGAGGCTTCTTACTTACAGTTTTACAAGATGAGGTCTAACAATCTCTCTCTAAGTATAATTAACACAGACTCTTAATTGAATGAAAAACACAAGTCTAATCGAAGCCAGAGGTCGAAAGTAACCTCTGTTTTACATTGACTATCTAATGTTTACAATACTTAGAAATGAAATTACAATACTTGAATTCTGAAAACAAAAGATAGAAGTTGCTTACAAAGAAAAGGCCTAGACGTGTTGAAGCTTCATGAACCTCCTAAGTAGCTCACGAAACTCTAACAAATTGTCTATAGATCTGATTATAGTGTTCGACCTCTCCTTCGTACCTGGGGTATTGTCTCTACTTCTGAGTATATTGTTCTTGATAAAGCGCATAGTAGAGTTTGAATATTTCAGGTGTTGATCTTCACGAAAGAAATTTTTTCTTCCTTGCTCGTTTTGAAGATCACCCCGACCTCTGGTTCCACCAGCACCGTTCACGAAGGAATGTGTTTAATTCCTTCTAGATCTTCATTAGGCGCAGTGACATTTAGTTGATCTATTCCCATATCCAGAGCCAATTGAAAGTCGAACTTGCACCTGAAATCTAGGAAGTTCATCATCGTCTGCCTAATCGCTGAGTTGGCCAGAGCATACTTCATCCCCTTATCCCTCTTGTTGTTTGTATAGAAGTACAAAAACAGAAGGTCCCATGGATTCATATTAATGAGATCGCAATCTATAAAAGAGCTAATCTGTCCATGGGTCCTCTCCACCGTATACTCATGAAAAATAATCTGGTTATGCGTAAAGGTTCGTTGTCTGATGTCTAGGATTTTTCTGATGCCATCAACTGAGTGGACTACTGAGACAGATTGAGTGAGGCGCTGTAAGAATCTCTACCTAATATGCTCTTGAGCCGTTGGATGAAGATTTATCTTGATGACAGGCATCTCATTTGTAGGCTGTAGAGAAATTGGTAGAATTTTTCGCTGTCTGCAGTATCCTTGATCAGCTTATCACGGGGTGTGGGCCTCATCATTGCATCCATATGATCCCGGATCTCTTGTACTCGATCAACGGGTCGTTTGGATCTTTGAGGCCTGCTGCTGTTGCCTGCCTCTGGCTTTCGAGCTCTGACTGGGACGTCCTGCCTTAGAGCAGGTGTGACGACTCTAGTCCCTTGTACAGGGACCTTGGCTCTGTGTGTGTTCCAGTGTGGTGGTGGTGCAGCAACAGTTACTTCTTTAAGTGGGATAACCATTGGTATAGAAGCCAGTTCTGGTTCTTGGCATCATTCTAGTAGCTCTGGATCAACAACGTTGACTACCACCACTTCTTCTTCATCCATCCTTGCAGATGGAGCAGTCTCCATGACATACTCTGCAGAGGATGACAAAGGCTCTGATGAGGATGCAGAGGTGTACACGGAGAGTAGCTGGATCACGTTCTCTTCACCTTTTTTATGCCTTACTGGCTCTTCTACTAATCCAACGAGCATCTTTTTGTTTCTTCTCTCCTCTGCATGTGCCTGTGCAGCCTTGGATTTATGACTTGATGGTTCTTGCGCTTGCTGTCTAGGAGCAAAGGCAGAGGGCGCAACCTTTGGAATAGAGCTCTTGGAGGCTGCTGGCTGTTTCTCCCCCTCTTGATGATTTTGAGGGCCAGACTGGTCTGGGTCCTCATTGTCATCAAGCCTCCTCTTTTTTAAGGCCTCGGCACATGCAGTGGGTAGCTCCGAGTTCCACTTTCACCTCTGCACATTAGTTGGAGGCATGGCCTTGATCTTCGCATCGAAAAGCTCAACGATCTCTGATGTTGCCATTATGGCCTTTTGGATCTCCATGTCCATGTTGTATTAGAAGGATGCCAACGAACGGTGTATGTTGGCGGTTGCCTACTTTGCTGTGCTGTTGAAGTATGAAGTAAAGTGTGCTAGCTTTTGTAGAAGACGGTTACCCAGAGCATTCATCGCTGTATGGGTGACATAATCGATCGGCACACTCAGAGGAATGAGCGCTTGAGCATCTTGAGATGAAGTAGAAGCTCCATCCCTCTAAACGTGTGCAAGGACCCTTTGTAGGGTCTCTGCATTTCTTGTCGTCAATTCTTGAAGGTGATCGAGGCGAGAGGAATTTGTCATAGACTCAACCCTCAATACTACCAAAGATGATCGAACTTCATCCAGAGCCGATGCAGAAGGAGATGGCTCTGTATGGGCCATGTTGAGTTTTAGGTCTTCCAAGGAGCATAGCACAGTGGTGGCAAAGGATTGGAACTCATCCTTTGTGACATATGCTTTAGTGGTAACCTCTGGCTCAACACATGGGCCAGATTCAGTCCTTGTTCCTTGGACACCTTCTGTCTCGACTTGTTGGATGTTGGTCGAGGAAGGATTTCCAGCTTATCCTTGTGTCCCTTGTGAAGGAGAAGACACTACAACTGTTTTGTTATGAAGAGTTTCCTCAGCAGGTTCAGAGCCTGCCAAGGGACCTTCCATAAGTGGACTAAGAGACTGTTTGATAATCTCCAAGCCTTGTGCACCTAAGCCTTGCTCTGAACATGGTTGGGGATTAACTATTGCAGAGGAAACTAATTCCTCTGTATGGGAAAGTGGCATGGCATGGGGAGACATGCCACTTATCGTTTCAAAGGTTTCACCCTTTTGAGAGGGTGATCCATGGAGTGTGGTTTCCCTTTGGCTATTTTGACCAGAGGCAGATGCGACCTCTGGCTGGGTTGGCTGGTTTGGGTTCAAGGTGTACACCTCTTGTTCAATAACTTATGTGTCTCGACCAATAGAGTCAGAAGATGTTCTTGCACTGGGAGTTAGGCTAGGGAAATATATGTGCCTATTCACCATCCTAGGCTGCTCTAGCTCTTCCTGAGGCAGAGCAACTACTCCTCCTTCTCCCTCATCAACCTCTTCATTCTCTTCGAATTCATAGCTACTCCAACATCATCATCAAAGGCATCTTCCCCATCATTTGCTGTATTAGACCCAGCAACATCATCATCAAGAGCGTCTTCCCTGTCATTTGCTGCATTAGACCCAGCAAGAGCTTCAGCAACATCTTGACGCTCTTGCTCTTGCTCATCTTCAGAACTTGAGAAAAGTCCCAAGTCCCGCTTGGCTTCTTCTTTTATACTTCTCTCCTCTTCCTCTTTTCTAGCTCTTTACTCTTGTATTTCTTTTTCGGCTCTCTCCTCCTCTACCTTCCTCACCTTCTCTCTTTCTTCCCTCTGCTTCTTTGCTTCCACCCTCTCCCTCTCCTTTCTTGCTACCTTTTCCTCTGACAGAGGCCTTTGTGCCTCCTCTGCTTCCTATCCCTCTTGGTTTAACCCTATGTGTGTTGGGGTTCGAGGCACTAGTTCCAGTGCTCGCGTACACGTCTGTATCCATTCCTTACCTCCTTCGTCTTCATGTACGCCATTAGCTTCATTGGGATTGGCCTCTCTTGTCACACCCTGCTAAAGCGGAAACACGAGGTATGACAGGTAGAGTCTCATAGCAATAGTGTATAAACAACATAACCATACAATTTAGAACATAATCACAATATAATTAAAGTTACAGTCCCAAATACAAGTTTACAACACTAAACATAAAAGAAGTTTTGGAATTGCTAAATGTGACACGCCTTCAAACAAATGTCATCGAAAATCTTTCTTACCCTGAAAAAGCATGTCAAACAAGTGTCAACTACAAGAGTTGGTGAGTTCATAGGTTTTATATGCATAAAATGATTTTAAATGCAGCAATCTCAGTTATAAATTTATGAGCAATATCTTAAAAACAACGTCGTACACATGATTTATATTGTTGAGCCACTGCTAAACCTAGAAACGCCCCACGAACTACCTCAGAGGTGGTAGCGAACCACATGTGTAGAGCATTCTTACGAACTACCTCAGCGGTGGGACTAAAACCCCACATGTGTAGAACTCATGCCGAACTACCTCAGCGGTGACCACTTCATGTCACATGTGTAGCACTCCTAACGGACTACCTCAGCGGTGACCACTTCGTGTCACATGTGTAGCACTCCTAACGGACTACCTCAGCGGTGACCACTTCGTGTCACATGGGTAGAGCAAATTTAATGACCAAGTGCACCCCTACTCAACAGCAACAAGGTGGGTATGACAACCAAATAGCGCTATCCACAAGAATYATAGGCTCGAAAGAGTTAATAGTAGTGTAAACAGGAACTTTACTCAACATATCAATAGTGTGTACAATTTAAAAGCTCATAACAAGATTCATATATCGATATAAATATATCAAATATTCATTAATCATGTTTTTCACCCCAAAACGAGAAATTGGTAAAAAGGGGCCGTGAAACTCACCTTTCGATATAAAGCTTTGTAAGATAAAGCAATGCGAATACCGTGCTAAATCAACGGTTCCCTATCAATAGGAATAACCAAAATCATCACTTATTGATTCAT